>NC_060122.1:181553809-181856839 GCF_021461395.2 Schistocerca americana | reverse complement strand
CAGGAATTTAAGGAGATGGGAAATGGATAAACTTAAAGAACCAGAGCTTGTAGAAGGTTTCAGAGGAAGCATTAGAGAATTATTGACAAGAATGGGGGAAAGGAATAGAGTAGAAGAAGAATGGGCAGCTTTGAGACATGAAATAGTGAAGGCAGCTGAGGATAAAGTAGGTAAAAAGATGAAGGCTAGTAGAAATCCTTGGTAACACAAGAGATATTAAGTTTAATTGATGAAAGGAGAAAATATAAAAATGCAGTAAATGAAGCAGGCAAAAGAGAATACAAATGTCTAAAAATGCTAGGTGTAATAGAGATACTGCCTACAAAAAATTAAAGAGATCACCTGTATGAATATAAAGAACTCAGATGGAAAACCAGTCCTAAGCAAAGACGGGAAAGCAGAAAGATCGAAGGAGCATACAGAGGATTGATACAAGGGAGATGTTAATGAGGGCAATATTATGGAAATGGAAGAGGGCATAGATGAAGATGAGATGGGAGATATGATACTGCATGAAGAATTTGACAAAGCACTGAAAGACTTAAGTTGAAACAAGGCCCCAGGAGTACACAACGTTCCATTAGAGCTACTAATAGCCTTTGGGAGAGCCAGCCATGACAAAACTCTTCCATCTGTTGAGCAAGATGTATGAAACACATGAAATACCCCCATATTTCAAGAGGACTGTAATAGTCCCAGTTCCAAAGAAAGCAGGTGCTGGCAGGTGTGAATATTACCGAGCTATGAGTTTAATAAGTCACAGCTCGAAAATACTAACATCAATCCTTTACAGAAGAATGGAAAAACTGGTAAAAGCCGACCTCAGGGACGATCAGTATGGATTCCGGAGAAATGTATGAACATGCAAGGTGATACAGACCTTATGACTTCACACAGAAGATAGGTTATGGAAAGACAAACCTATGTTTCCAGCATTTGTAGACTTAGAAAAAGCTTTTGATAATGTTAACTGGTATATTTTCTTTCAAGTTCTAAATGTGGCAAGGATAAAATATAGTGAGTGAATGGTTATTTACAATTTGTACAGAAACTAGATGGCGGTTATAAGAGTCGAGGGGCACAAAAGGGAAGCAGTGGTTGAGAAGAGAGTGAGACAGCATTGTAGCCTGTCCCTGATGTTATTCAATTTGTATATTGACCAATCAATTAAGGACACAAAAGAAAAATTTGGAGTAAGAGTTAAAGTACAGGGAGAAGAAACAAAAACATTGAGGTTTGCCTATGACATTGTAATTCTGTCAGAGACAGCAGAGGACTTAGAAGAGCAGTTGAACGGAATGGACAGTATCTTGAAAGGAGGATATAAACTAATCATCAGCAAAGGCAAAACAAGGCTAATGGAATGTAGTCACATTAAATCAGGCGATGCTGAGGGAATTAGATTAGGAAGTGAGACACTTAAAGTAGTAAATGAGTTGTGCTATTTGGGAAGCAAAGTAACTGATGATGGTCAAAGTAGGGAGGATATAAAATGTAGCCTGGCAATGGCAAGAAGAGCTTTTCAGAAGAAGAGAAATTTGTTAACATCGAGTGCAGAGTTAAGTGTCAGAAAGTCCTTTCTGAAAGTTTTTGTATGGAGTGTAGCCATGTATAGCAGTGAAACATGGACGATAAACAGTTTAGACAAGAAGAAACGTTGTACAACAAAAAATGCTGAAGATTAGATGGGTAGATCATGTAATGAATGAGGAGGTGGTGAATAGAATTGGGGAGAAGGGAAATTTGTGGTACAACTTGACAAAAGGAAGGGATTGGTTGATAGGTCACCTTTTCATGCATTAAGGGGTCCCCAGTTTAAGTACTGGAGGCAAGGGGGCAGTAAAAATCATAGAAAAATTTTAGAGTGAAACCGAGAGGTGAACACAATAAGCAGATTCAGGGGGATGAAGGTTGCAGTAGTTACTTGGAGATAAAGGGACTTGCACAGGATAGAGTAGCATGGAGAGCTGCATTAAACCAGTCTTTGGACTGAACACCACAACAACGAGAGTGTACTGTAGGGTTGTGCACAGCAGTCATTACACTGTCATATCAGTGAAAGACAGTAAAGTCATATTTCCTAAATGAAAAATGCAATTGCATAGATTGAAAAATGCTCAAAATGTTTAATGGCCCTGTAAATGAAAATATTCATAATCCCAAATATACATAGTACAAGTGTGGTAGGATTTTGAAACCAGTTGCAACTGTAGTTACTCACTCACTGATGCCCCCATTCACTCTTCATTGGATTAGAAATGCTTCCCTTCTAATGCATCTTTCAACAGTCCAAAGATGTAAATGACATTGGAGACAGTTAAGGTGTCATGCAGTATCTTTGATGGTACAGCAGTAACTGAATCAACAGTAAGACTGTGGACATTGTTGGCTAATAGAAATACTTGTGAATTAAGAAATTAGCATCATTGGCTACAATAATGCATTCACTATGTTGTTCATAGTAGCTTAACCACTTTCTATGTTTTTACACGTTATTAAACCTACTTCTGCATTACCCCTATTTGATTTTGTATTTATAATCATTTATATAACTGACCAGAAGTCCTATTCCTCCTGCTACCGAACTTCACTAATTCCCACTATATCTAACTTTAACCTATTCTTTTTTAATTTTTAATTTTTCTAACCTACCTGCCTGATTAAGGGATCTGACATTCCACATGTGGATCAGTAGTATATTAGTTTTGTGTCTCCTGATAACGACGTCCTCCTCAGTAGTCCGTGCATGGAGATCCAAATGGAGGACTGTTTTACCTCTGGAATATTTTACCTAAGAGGATGCCATCATCATTTAACCATACAGTAGAGCTTCATACCCTCGGGGGAAAAAACGGTGGCTGTAGTTTTCCATTTGCTTTCAGGCATTTGCAGTACCAGCACAGTAAGGCAGTTTTGGCTGATGTTTCAAGGCCAGATCAGTCAATCATCCAGTCTATTGCTGGAATTGCTGAAAAGGCTGCTGCCCCTCTTCAGAAACCACACTTTTGTCTGCATCCCAGTTGGTACCCCTCTGTTGTGGTTGCCCCTACTGTATGGCTATCTGTATCGCTGAAGCACATCAAGCCTACCCACTAAAGGAAAGGATCATGGTTCATGGGAAAAGGGGGTGGGGGAATTGTAAGACTAATAGTTCCTGAAAAGTTACAGTTCTCAAAAGTAACTTGTAACTGAGGAGAAAACAGGACACTTTAAATTCTCTAATTCAGATTGTTTCTACGTAAGTTATTTATCTCGCAAAAAGCATATGTGAAAGAAAGAGAAGTGGGATATTTTATTGCATTTATGGTTCAACAGAAATATTTAATGGCAAGTTTACAGTGCAGAACTGATACAAAAATCAAGTTTATGCGAGCTTCTTTCAATGTGCCTGCAACCAAAGGATCAAGAGTATGCTATGAAGTTATGTAATTTAGACGTATTAGTCTATAGCATAAATATCATGTAGATCCATGACACCATCACAGATAGTACAAAACTAATGCATACCAATATGTAGCAGTTTGTGCAGGCTAACATATTCAATGAAATGCATACTTACACATTAATGATATAAGAGATTGTGAAAAGAGTATGTATGAGAGCATAAATCACTACTTGTCAAATAGGGGAGGCAGTAAGGAGTGAACAGATATGAAAAAACTGGATAAGGACAAGTAGGACTTGCACTCAGAGGGTTCCGTACAAACTTAATTATGTATGTAGTTAATAATAATAATAATTTAGTGTGGCTCAGATTGCCTGGTTCATGTCTTTCTGATGGACACAACTTTGGTGACCTGTGTTTTCCCAACTAATGCCAGTTATCCAACGGAGGAAATTGGACGCACAGTTTAACATGGAGTCTGAACTGCATGTGGTTTCTAATGACTCTTCATATTGCTGAGAGGCGAAGGCTAGGTTTAAACAAACAGGAAAAAACCCATCAGCCAACGGAAATTTGATCCCATGACCTTGTTGTTTACAAGAACACACTTTATCACTACACCTTCAGGATCGACATGTATATCGATATTTCATCTATAGGTTTTGATGAGTGAGTTTGTGAGGATCAAACTATGTGAAATATACGGCCATGTCTTTTGATTGCATTAACTTAGAAGCTTAAATTATTTACACAGCCAAGAGACCATAGAGCTTAGCATTTGACATAAATTTCAACTTCATATCTCTACCCCATTCCTGAGAAGAAGGGGTCTTGACAGCCAGACAGGTAGACAAACAGGCAGATTGACAGACTGACTGACTGACCGACCAGCTGACTGTTTCTCTGTCTGTCTGTCAGTCAGTCAGTCAGTCAGAGGATGGACAGACAACAAATTAAAAAAAAAATTATATACTCACAAGTTAACCATTTTCAATTTTTTTCCTTTACTTGTACTGTGAAACGTTGCTTCTTGCCAAATTTTATGATTCTAGGTGAATGAGGAGTATCCTATAGGTTTTGATGGGTGAGTTTGCAAGTATCAAAATATCTGAGAAAAATGACCATTTCTTTTGATTTTGTTGACTTACAAGCTTAAACTGTTTACACTGCCAAGCGACCTTACGCCTTAGTGTGTCACATTACTTTCAACTTGATATCTCTATCCATTTATGAGAAAAAGGGGTCATTACAGTTAGACAGACAACAAAGTGACCATATAAGGGTTCCATTTTCACAGATTAAGGTACAGAACACTAAAAAGGGGGAAAAGTGTTTTTGGACAAGTGCTTCCTCAGAGCTAGAAATGTTGAAGGGGAATGCAAGTATGTGCTCTCTCTCTCTCTCTCTCTCTCTCTCTCTCTCTCTCTCACACACACACACACACACACACACACACACACACACACACGAAAGAGCGAGAGAGAGTGAGTGAGAGAGTGAGAGTGGGGGGGGGGGGGGGGGCAGGAGGGTTGCAGAATAGTGAAAACATGTAGGGGAAGGTTTCAAGAAAGACTTGGGGTGAAATAGAGGGAAAAAAATAATTGGGGGAGGGGGTGGTAAGAGTATGATGAGACCATAGGGGAATCAGGGGTTGCTGACAGGAACTGAGGTCTAAGCATACATTGCAGGATGCATTCCTACTTGTGCAGCTGAGAACTCTTGTGGTGATGAGGAGAATCCAACTGACTTTTGCTCTGAAAGAGCTGTTGAAGTCAATCTTGTTGCGTTGTGCAGCATGCTAAGTAGTATGGTAGTCTGGTTGGCCTCTGGCTACAGTTAACTGGTCACCTTTCATGCGGGCGACTAGAAGTCGTACTCCTTTAGAATGCTGTGGCAGTGGTTCAAACGCATTTCATGTATAATATAGCTATACATGGTCATATGTATTACCTCTTCCGTGACGTAAAAATAGACGGTTGCATTTATTGCTTTGAAGTTTTGTGTTTCTGCTGAGCTGATGGTTATTAAGTCTAGTGTTCTCAGAGGCGTGTCTCCTGGTATAGTAACAGTAATTGATAACGTTTCAACGTCTTGTTGGCCAACATAAACTCTGGAAACAGAAAAGTTGATTGTCAGATTTCTCACATAATAAAGTTTGTCTTTATGTTAGTAACGTGTTAATGTGATACTTGACATTATGATAGAAAAACAGGTTATGGTCATACCCTTCAATTATAGAGAGCTATAATGATGATTCTTTCGTTTTCAAAGTTCTATGTTTTCCAAAGCATTACATGTAAAAATATGACTGATGCAAGAATAGAACCGTAACTCACGGACTTGAAATTGTGCCCTTCAATTGGCGTTATGAGAGCAGTACTTGGATGAAATGGCGACAAAGGGAGAAAGGAGATTTTGTGTGTTGGAATACGCGAGATGTTTATCTGTTAAAACAATGCAGCATGCATTCAGAAGGAATTATGGAAAAGAACCCCCACGTAAACAGAAAAAATACATGTTGGTGTCGACAGTTTAGGAATACTGGTTGCCTTTGTAAATGGAAAAGTACGGGGCGACCTTGTGTGTCATGCTATCGTGGAGAAGGTGAGGGAAAGTATCGTAATCAGACTAAAATAATGAACGGTCCGCGCAACCCGGGTTCCCGGATTCGATTCCCGACGGGGTCAGGGATTTTCTCTGCCTCGTGATGACTGGGTGTTGTGTGATGTCCTTAGGTTAGTTAGGTTTAAGTAGTTCTAAGTTCTAGGAGACTGATGACCATAGCTGTTAAGTCCCGTAGTGCTCAGAGCCATTTGAACCATTTTTGGTCCGCGCAAGCCACGAACTTGGAATTCCGTAGCAAACTGTGTGGAAAATTTTGCGACGGCAGTTACATTTTAGGTCGTATCATCTGCAGCTCGTGCCATAAATAAAACTGGAAAAATAAGGCGTGCGCTTTCAGTTTTGCATCGCAATGCAGGACTCACTTCAGGATGAACATTTCGCCCCTAAGCTGATGTTCAGTGAAAAAGCAACCTTCTATTTGCCTGGAAGGGTTAACCGCCGCAATGTGAGAGGTGGGGCTCTGAAAATCCTCATGAACTTGTGGCGCATGGATGAGATTCGCCGATGGTTATTATTTTTTGAACACTGTCACAGACGAAGCTGTACGGACCGTACTACTTCTGCGAGAAGACTGTGACGTGTATCTCTTACTGTGGTAAGTTGCAGCTTTGTTTCCACAACTGACTGCTGATACCGAGAATTTCATCTTCCAACAAGACGGGGCACCCACTCATTGGAATCTAAATGACGAATTTCTGCATTGCTCGATTGAGCGTAGCGGTGAAGACGACGTGGCTCAGTTCCTTTGCCTCTCCCCTCCCCAAAAGGTCGCCTTACCTAACGCCTTCTGTCTCCTTTGGTGGTACAATAAGAACCGTGTTTACGCACGCCCACTGCCAAGGACACAGGAACAGTTCAGAGAACGCGTCAGTGCTGCTGTGATGACCATTGACAGGATGTTGCTACATAAGGTATGGAATGAACTTGACTACCGGTTGAACGTGTGTATTACGACCAGAGGGGCACTTACAAAAAATTGAAGAGTGCAAAATGCAAACTTGGTGAGTTCATGATTCTATTAATGCATCAGTCATGCTTCTACATGTAATATTTTGGAAAATATTGAGCTTAGAAAGTGAGTGAATCATTTATTGAACCCTTTATATAGTACAAAAATTGCTACATTGAGGTGACAAAAGTCGTGGGATAGCCATATGCACACATACAGATTGCGGTAGTATCGCGTACATGAAGTATAAGAGGGAGTGCATTGACGGAGTTATAATTTGTACTCAGGTGATTCATGTGAAAAGAATTCCGGCGTGGTTATGGCCGCACGACGGGAATTAACAGACTTTGAATGCGGAATGATAGTTGGAGCTAGACTCATCGGGCATTCCGTTTCGGGAAACATTAGGGAATTTAATATTCCGAGATCCACATTGTCACGAGTGTGCCGAGAATACCAAATTTCAGGTATCATCTCTCACCAGGGACAACGTAGTGAGAGGACGGCCTTCAATTAACGACCGAGAGCAGCAGCGTTTGCGTAGTTTTGTCAGTGCTAACAGACAAGCAACACTACGCGAAATAACCGTAGAAATCAATGTTGGGCGTAAGGCGAACGTATCCGTTAGAACATTGCGGCAAATTTTGGCGTTAGTGGGCTATGGCTGCAGACATCGACGCAAGTGCTTTTGCCAACATTACTACTCGTCCGCAGCGCCTCACCTGGGCTCGTCAGCATATAGGTTGGAGCCTAGACGACTGGAAAACCGTGGTATGGTTAGATGAGTCCCGATTTCAGTTGGTAAGAACTGATGGAAGGGTTAGTGTGTGGCGCAGACTCCACGAAGCAATGGACCCAAGTTGTGAACAAGGCACTGCGCAAGCTGATGGTGGCTCAGTAATTGTATGGACTGTGTTTACATGGAGTGGACTGGGTCCACTGTGCAATTGAGCCGATCATTGATTGGAAATGGTCATGTTCGGTCATTTGGAGACCACTTGCAGCCATTCATGTTTCCAAACAACGATATACTTTTTGTGCGCGACAATGCGCCATGTCACTGGGCCATAATTGTTCGCTATTGATTTGAAGAACAAGCTGGACGATTCGAGCGAATGTTTGGTCACCCAAATCGCCCACATGAATGCCATCGAACATTTATGGGACATCATCGAGAGGTCAGTTCGTGCACAGAATCGTGCACCGGCAACAGTCTCTCAATTACGGACTACTGTTGAGGCAGCACGGCTCAGTATTTCTGCAGGGGACTTCCAACGACTTGTTGAGTCCATGCTAAGTGGAGTTGCTGCACTGCATCGGGCAAAAGGAGGCATCCCATGACTTTTGTCACCTCAAGAGCTAAAATTGATACTGCAGGATAGGTTTTTCTTGCTTACCGTCTCACACCGGCTGTAATGAAGTTGTGCGTATCCGCGATTGTGAGGTAGAGCGCGACGGCGACGCTCCTCTGGTTGATGAAGCGCAGCCGGACCTGGGCCGTCTCTCCGGGCAGAGCTCTCAGTGAGGACGTGTCGTCCAGTTCGACAGTGACAAGCTCCTCCTGCCACTGCTGGCGTTGCTCTCTCTTCGATCGTGACTCTGTGACAAGAACAGGAACTGTTAAGATTCACCAAGCGAAGTGTCGGGCGGTTCTTGGCATGTTGCTGTTACCGTAAGTCACAATACCAGACTCCAACCGGCAAAGGAGCTACGCACCTTTCCTTAACACATTGCGGACGTATCCCGAGTTTACTGTTGTTTCGTGCGCCACTACGGACGGACCTCAAAATAGCTCGTGTCTTCTACACGCTGTCTGTAGATGCCATCTGGTGTGATTTACGAGGCGTGTCTGAAAAGTGAGTAGCGTTTCGTTCTACCGCCACCGCTGCGCTAGAGTCGCAGTTCCGCACGCTCGCAGTCGTCTCTCTGGTTCGTCGTCTTTGCACCGACGCCATTACAGCCCGATTGTGTTGTTATTATATTTGTTAGTGATCGTTCAAAAAGTTTAAGACAGTCTCTGAGCCCACCGGCTGTGAAGTGCATTGTGTAGTAAATTTTTTGAACGCAAATAATTTTAAGCCAGCTAAAATTGATCGCCAACTTGTACAGATTTATGGTGAAAAGATATTGACTGATGGAATGGTGAGAAAGTGGATGAGACAGTTCAATGATGGACGGACCAGTGTTCCTGGAGAAGTACGGAATGGGCGGCCTTCTCTTGTCAATGATTGTGTAGTTCAGAAAGTGAATGAGAAAATTCGTGAAGTCAGACGGCTCACAATAAGAATACTATGTGATGAGTTTTCCAAAATTTCAAAACTGTTTTACCAGAGATTGTCACAAGTCGCTCAAATTTTCGCAAATTGTGTTCTCTACATCCACAGCTACATCTACATCTACATCTACATCCGTACTCCACAAGCCACCTGACGGTGTGTGGCGGAGGGTACTTTGAGTACCTCTGTCAATTCTCCCTTCTGTTCCAGTCCCGTTGGGTTCCCAAATCGCTTACGGGTGTCCACAAAACGAAGCGACTGTGGAGTACTTTGACATTGCTTTCCCGATCCCAATACAGTGGTGAGGGAGATGAATTCTTAAACAGAATTGTGACCAGTGATGAAACTTGGGTTCGTCATGTCACTCCAGAGTCAAAACAACAGTCGACGGAGTGGAGGCACTCACGGCCCCCCACCCACCCCCCAAAAAATAAAAATCGAAACATCGCTATCAGCATAAAAAAAAACCGTATGCACTGTGTTGTGGGCCAGACAGGACATTCTGCTTGTTGAGTTGCTTCGCAGAGACGAAATCTTCAGTGCCGTTCGTTATAATGAAATAGTGAGAAAACTTCGGCGCGCAGTTCGAAACAGAAGGCTTGGAATGTTTAGTCAAGACATTGTGTTGCTTCATGACAACCACGTCTCCATTCTGCTGGTGTCAGTTTAAACCTTATTCAACAATTCGGCCGGGAGCAGTTCGATCATCCGTCCCGTACAGCGCCGATCTCGCACGCTGAACTTGAAGCGTGATTTTTCAGGAAGGCGCTTTGACTGCGAAGATGACGTAAAAAACAGCGGTTAGCAGTGACTGTCTTCACTGATGGCCTTTTCTGTGAAGAGGGCATAGAAAATTTGGTTTGATGGCATAAAAAGGGAGTTGTTTTCCCGCTATTACAAATGTCTGAGCAGTGATGTAACTGCGTAGCAAACCAGCTTAAGAAGTGCTCTTTCTTGTAAGAGTAAATTTTGGTGCGAAAAAGATGTTTTTATGAGTTTCTTACCAAAACGTTACTTATTCCTGGACATGCTTGATATTTTAACTGCTTCGGTGTTTACGCCATCGGTCAATGTATCAGATTTGATTCTCTTCATGTGCATTTCGCATATTTAGAATTTTGATTGTATTTTGATATTTAAAACTTAATGTTTTCGTCTTGAAGTTCTTCCTTCTTTTAGAGACTATCCTGTTCACAAAAGTGAAGAATCTGAAATAGTTTCGTAGGTTCTTGCTGATTATTGAGATTTTGCTTGTGAGAATGAACATCCGGCTGACTGTGCGAATGAATGTCTTTATGCTTCTGAGGACTATTCAAGTGTCAGTAACATCATTAGATCTGTAAATAAGTGCAAGATGACAGTATTTCCCAAGTGATTCCGCCAGTAACGATGAAGGTTATTCTGCTTCTGTGAATGAATTGTTTTGTCATGGTGTTGGTATTTCATTAGTGGAGATGTGAGCTGTATCCCCTGACTTGGCGACAGTTAAATTTGTCATGTTAAAAAAAATATATTTGTAGCTCAGGCATAACTTCTTTACACAAGTTTGTTCTTGTAGTGCTTGGGCATATCAGGGCCTGTTCCAGAAAATTTTTCTGCAGTGAAATGCCCGTATGGCATTATTGGCCGGGAAACTCCCGTCTGGGTGGCTAGCCCGCCGAAGGAGATGGGATGGAATGAAGAGGACAACACAATCACCCAGTCCCCGAGTAGATGAATCTCCGATTCGGCCGGGAATCGAGAAGCATCAGTGCTAAGCACTAGGCGACGAACTGCATTGTGCCACCCAAGTCACGTATCATTTGGCCCCTCCTCCTCACAATCGTCTTGCCTTGTGCTCTTGGTAAGACCTTTAAAAGTAAACAAAATCTTAGAAATGTTGTTGTCAGGGACCGTACCACAAACGGGAAAATGTAACCCTTGTAGGATCACTGTGTTGTTGGAGAACTACACATTATAAAACTTTGTGCAAGACGGATGCCACGTCTGCTCACAATGCATCAAATCCAATTCGCAAGACGATTTCTGATGTGGCGCGTTTTCATAGAAACGGAAGTGATTTTCTGCATCGCTATGTGAGCGTGGATGAAACTTGGATTCGAAATCTTGTATGTTTGATGCTGTGCAGCGCGTAAGAATTCTTTAAAAGACACTGTGCTCTTTCGCTATGAGCTGTATGTAAAAATTAGTAATTGCCAGACCGCTGTTTGGACATACAGCACATCATCAGTGGCATATGCAGGCTGTTTCAAAATGAATATTGTTATTTTAAGGTTTTTTAGTATTTATTACATTCAACTTACAATTGTAAATAATACATCAAATGAAAGAGAAATTCAAACAGTTTTCCTTGCAAGCATTAATGTGAGCAGCAGTCGTCACACGGTACACATCGAGTCGATAGGCGAATTCTTCCCAACCCTTGATCATTGGGTGTGGAGTAATTGTTACAACAACAGCTTCAGTCCTGTTTCTTAAGTCTGGTATATCGGGTGGTAGAGGAGGCACACACACATGATCCTTTGTGAAGACCCCAAAGCTAAAAGCCGCATGGCGTCAGATCCCCTAAATTGGACGTGTTTAGCGCCATATCCCGGCGGAAAGCTTTCTTTTTCGATGAAGCAACTGTAACTGGTGTTTCTTATCTTGATGCGCTAGAGCTATGGCTCTTTCTTCAGTTGGAAGAAGTTGAACCAGAGACCTTTATTTGGCATAAGATGGTGCGCTGTCTCACTGGTATAACTCAGTGCGTAATTGGTTACACGACGTTATACTCGACTGTTGCATTGTCCGCAATTGACCTCCACGTTCACTCGATCTGTTGCCATGCGATTTTTACCTTTGGAGCGTTCATAAAGGATAACGTGTGTTTGCCTCCGCTGCCAGCTGATCTACCCAATTTAAGAAACCAGATTAAGGCAGTTGTTGCAACAAATACTCCAGACACACTGATCAAAGTTTGGTAAGAACTCACTTATCGACTCCATGTGCACCGTGTGATGAATGGTGCTCACATTGAATACTTGCAATAAAAATTATTTGAGTGGCTCTTTCATTTGATGTATTGTTTGTGGTTGTAAGTTAAATGTAGTAAATGCTAAAAATCCCCAAAACACCGACATTCATTCTGAAAACCCAGTATTGTATACGTCTGTATCAAATGACGTATGTATCAATTATCAGTTCCATGGCCGCACGGGGTAGCCTCGCGGTCTAGGGCGCCTTGTCAAGATCCGTGCGGCTCCTCCCGTCGGAGGTTCGAGTCCTCCCTCGGGCATGGGTGAGTGTGTTGTCCTTAGCGTAAGTTAGTTTAAGTTAGATTAGGGACCGATGACCTCTGCAGTTTGGTTCCATAAGACCTTACCACAAGTTTCCAATTTCCAGTTCTGTGTTTTAACTCCGTGACAGTATTGTCCTGCACGACCACAAAGTGTGGCCGTTTAGTGTTTTACAGCTCTAACACGTACGCATGACTACCTGTGCAGCACATTGATCCACATAATGTTTAAATCACAAAGATTTCATATTTGATACAAACGTCATTTTATACAAACGTACAGAATATACGCAGTTGATGATGGATGGTCTCTATCTACGAAAAACCGGCCTTGCAGTCATATTTTTACGTGCAGTTCATGGTGTACAGTAACATATCTCTTGTCAAAGTTGGATTCAGCACTATATACCAGTATAAAAACAAGAATCGAAACAGTGGACAGAAGACGATTCTTCAGGCGAAGAGGATGTAATCAGTATGAAGTACGCCATGGGATGCGAAAGATCCATTAGTTTTCTCTTTATATGTTACTGATATTTCAACTGTTCTCTTCCACTGCATGTGTCACCTATGTGCTGACGAGTTTAAATTATATGTAGATGCAAGTCAACAAATCAGTCCACGGATACCCAGCATATAAACGCGCAGTTAATCGACTTATCGCAAGGGGCCCAAAATAGAAGTTTGAAACTTATTACACCTAAAATGCAAGCAGTTTTAGTCGATTTCAAATTACTTCTTGTTCAGTTCAGAGAATCAGTCTCTGCTATTATCCTGAACAGCGCAGAACTAACTTTTTCTTTCTCTGCAAGGAATTTGGTGACAATTCTGAGCCATCGCAAGCCAGGACTGAACGCACTATTGCAGTCTGTAAGGAGATGTCAACGATTCTGTGTCGCTTCTTGAGCTCAAAAAGAAACTCGTAGAACCGCTAGTTCTCCTAATTACTGATCATATTTAATATGAAGGCTCACGTTGTCCGTAAATGGCGATGAACGCTTGTGTGCAATGCATTTGTGATCTTAGTTTTTTTTTCGGTTTGTCACTCCTTCCTACGAACAGTTACTACGGCTACGCGCAGATAAGATGCAAGTTGGAGAGCTTATGGTAGAAACGCAACCGTTTTTATACCTAATATCCCAACAAACTTAAAGGTAGTTTTCGGACATTGTGTTCTTGCTGTAGCAACATATGGCTGTGAACCTAGATTTTAAACGAGTTTTTCAAAAGAAAACTTCTAACAGCTCAGGGAGGTACGGAAAGGTGACTCCTAACTCCCACGAAGAAAGATCGGAAAAGAATCGAAGACATGAAAGCAGTAACAATAGTTCAGGATGTCGTAGAAAGGGCAGAGTCTCTAAAATAGAACTTGACAGAGCGTACTGCACCAAAAATTGACGGTGCATAGACAAAGGGAGTACTAGTGTGAATCCTAGAGAAAGGTGAAGACCATAAGGAAGCCACCCAACCGCTGAGACAATAACATAAAAAAGTCGCAGGCTTCAACTGCCAGAGGACAGCAGAAGACAGAGAGGCGTATTCCTTACCTTAAGATGAGAGAGGCTACAGCTTGTAGAGGCTTAATTAGCTGAACCATAAATAAATAAAGGTGGAGCTCGATTCCGTTACAGATGACTTCAAACTTGTACGGCGGTTGGGAATAATATACGGAAGAAATTTTTGAAAACCGTATACACGTCAATTAATGGGTGCAAAAGTGTTTTACTACACTCAGCTAGAACTCGCACGTGCTTGGAAAGTGCGAAAAAAATCACCGATGGAATGTTATTCTGATCTAGCATTTGGCAGACTCAAAATGACTTGAAGCCTGCTGGATGAGAAAAGATATGTACCAATTCCTATACAGCATGCACAGAATCAGTGAATGTCTTGTTACCAGCTTGTGTGCTTTAAATAATGTAGCAATTATATCAGTATTTTTCTATCTCTTTCCATCGAGTAAATACGAGGGGTATTCGGAAACTAAGTTCTGATTGGTCAAGAAATGGAAACTATAGCGAAAATTTAATAAAGCTTGGCGCATGTGTGTTTGACAGTGTCTCTAGTATCCCTGTTAGTTGCATCACTTGGCTCTTTTCGGTTCTGGGCGCATGGTGAGCACATAAAAATGCGTATAGAATAGTGTCTCCACCAACTATGAGGACCTGGTGAGAGATTTCGCCTGATGTTATGCAACCCACATTACAGAACTGTCATACGGTTCCTCCTCCGTGACAATTCTCGGTCGCAATAAGCAGGGGCAATGAATATGCTCCTGCAGCCTTTTCGATTAGAAGTGTTTCATCACCCGCACTACTGCCGGTAATTGGCTCCCTTTGTGTTTGACCTCTGCTCACATTAACTACTGGCTACGAAGGCAACATTTTCGCACAGACAACGAGCCATAGATGAGCGCAGAGAATTGGCGGGAAGCAGAGGCGGCTGCCTTCTATGGCGAGGGTATGGGAAAGTTAGTATAACGATGCGACAGGTGTCGTAGCTGGAACGGCGACTATGTAGAGAAGTAGCTGGAAGGTGGAGCCATCTGTCCCAAATAAAACGTTTCTGATTTTCAATGTAGTTTCCATTTCGCGACTGATCGGAACTTACTTTCTGGACAAGTCTCGTATAAATATGCCCTCCTCCTCATATCATTTACATAAATGAAAAGTTTCCCGGTAATTCGCAGTATTACCATTCCTTTTCCTCCACTCCACTGAGATCATTTCGTCCACATTCACAGACATTCTAAAAAGCAAGCGGGAACCTGCCAAATCAGTCACGAATCAAAAGCGATACCGAGCTAGTTGGCGCACGTGTAAGAGACTGGATTTGTGATCGGGAAGTTGGCAGTTCAAATCGCAGTGCGGCATGAATTCGTTTATGTGGAATGTGGGGAAGGTTCCTTTAAATGGTCAACATCCGACGTTCCTTGCCCATTTATTCTCCAATCCGTACTTGTGATACGTCACTAATGATCTCATCATCGGCGGGACGTTAAGCTCTAATTTTCCTTCCTTTTTTCAAACACTGTAATCCGTTGTGTTTGTTCTGTGGTTTGACGGGGCGCGCCACGACTTTCTCCCCTTTGGTGACCATTTCAGAGTAGCACTTACTCCCAACGCTCTCAACTATTTGTTGGATGTATTCCAATCTCGGTCTTTCCCTACAATCTTTACCTTCTGAAGCTCCCTCTGAAACCATGGAAGTTATTTGCTGATGTCTTAACAGGTCATGTCATCCTGCCCCAACTTCGTGCCAATGTTTTCCTCATATCTCTGTCCTCGCCGATTCTGCTGAGCACCGCCTCATTTCTTACCTTACAAGTCCATCTAATTTTCAGCGTCCTTCTGGCGCACATCATCTCAGATGCGTCGATTCTCGTCTTCTCCGTTTCCCCCACAGTCCGCGATTCACTTCCATGTAGTACTTTGACCCAGACTTATATTCTCACAGTTTTGTACCTCAAATTGTCCGCCCCTGGTAGCTGAGTGGTCAGCGTGACAGACTGTAAATCCTAAGGGCCCGGGTTCGATTCCCGGCTGGGTCGGAGATTTTCTCCGCTCAGGGACTGGGTGTTGTGTTGTCCTAATCATCATCATTTCATCCCCATCGACGCGCAGGTCGCCGAAGTGGCGTCAACTCGAAAGACCTGCACCAGGCGAACGGTCTACCCGACGGGAGGCCCTAGCCATACGACATTTCATTTCATCCCTCAAATTGAGGCCAGTGTTTTTCGCCAGGGATGCCCTCTTTGCCATTGTTAAGTCTGTGTTTTATGCCTCCCTTGCTTCGTCCGTCATACGCTAGTTTGCTACGTAGGTAGCAGAATCCCTTAACTTCATCTGTTTCCCCAATCTTCACTTTAAGTTGATCGCTAATCTCATTTCTGCTAAACATTTGAATTCATATGTTGTGCTCATTAGACTTAATTCCATTCAACACGCCCTGTAATTCTTCTTGACTTTGGCATAGCATGATCATCAGCGAATCTTATCAATGGTATCCTTTCACGCTGAATTTTAATCCCACTCCTGAACCTTTCCTTTATTTCCTTCATTGCTTCTTCGATATATAGATTCAACATTAAGGGCGAAATGCAGCGTCCATGCCTTACACCATTTGTAATCCGAGCACTTCAGTCTTGGTCTTCCGTACGTATTGCCCTCTCTTGGTTCTTGTACATGTCTATTTTCCGTCTCTCCCTAAAGCTTACTGCTATTTTTCCCAGAACTTTGAACATCTTGCATCATTTTACATTGTCGAACGCTTTTCCAGACTAATGTCTACGGTAATATTTCCGGATCACGTCACTTCATTTTTCTTTGGTACATTCTCTATCGTTGAAGTGCATTTCTCTTAATGTTTCTCCCGCGTTTATAGTTTCTTAAATAAATACCAGATGGGCAGAGGCAGAGGCTGAGCTGGTCGTGATTGCGTCTGGATAGCTCAGTCGGTAAGAATATTACCTACGAGAGGCAAGCATCGAGTCGCGATCCGGCACGCAGTTTTATCCTGCCGGGAAATTTAAACTTATAATTACAGGGTGACAGTTTCGAACCATATGAAATAAAATAGTCATAACTTCTGAACGGTTTGCATTAGGGCGTTCAAACTGCATGGTTGGCCGCGGGACAGGATGGGAATTAGTATCCGCTTGCATGGTTTAGTTTAGCGACGAAGCCCACTTTCATTTGAATGGGTTCGTCAACAAGCAAAATTGGCATATTTGAGGGACTGAGACTCTGCATTTCGCGATCGCGAAATCTCTTAACCCTAACGGGAAAATGTGTGGTGTGCAATGTCCAGTCACGGAATAATTGATGCGATATTCCTTGATAGCACGTTGACTACCGAACGGTCCGTGAAGGTTTTGGAAGATGGTTTCATCCTCATTATCCAAAGACACCCTGATTTCCACAAGATGTGGTTCATGCAAGATGGAGCTCGACCCCATCGAAGCAGGAGAGTGTTTGATGTCCTGTAGGAACACTTGGGGGATCGCATTCTGGCTCTGACGTACACAGAGGCCACTGGCATGGGCCGCCATATTCTCCGAATCTGAACACGTGCGACTCCTTTTTTGCGGGGCTGTATTAAAGATAATGTGTACAGCAATAACCCCAAAACCATTGGAGATGAATACAGCCTTTCAGAAGGTCTTCACAGAATCGATGTTCCGACACTAAAGCTGGTCAAGTAAAATTGCGCTATTCGTCTGCGCCACACCATCGCCAATAATGGAAGACATATCGAACATGTCATAACCTAAATCCGAATATCTGTAATGACGTTTACTTGTTGAATAAAGTATGTGCACGCCGTAGTTGGTAACTACTTTACGTTTTTTTCATATAGTTCAGTGATTGTCACGCTGTACTTTTTTATAATTTAACCAGAAATCACGAAAGCAGCGATTACTTCTCAAAACAACGTATTAACGTTGCACAAAACCATCACGTAGGTAGCTGCTAACGCAGCAATCCGCTTGCGACATGGGAACGAAGAAGACAACTGAATTTTTAATAATTGGGTGGCATTTGGTGTCGTGACGGTTAGGGAAAGTGGCTGGGATGCCCACCATTGTATGATGGCGTCGATGGAAGATTCAACCAAGGACCGACATAGGTCACAACATTCACAGGTACAGTGTCCGTCAAAAAAGTTCCGAGACTAATTTCATACCTGGCGCCTGCTGCGACTTGATTGAAATACAAAACGCGGGCAATTCTTTTCCGTAAAAAAATGTGTTCAGATTTTTCACCAGTTTGTGGTCACTATGTTCAAGATGCCTTATTTCTTTCTTTCGACCTTGGATTGATCAGCAGAAATGGAACAACATTCATCAACTGGCAATGCCTGGAAGTTGCAATGACCGATTGAATTTGAGTAAGCCAGCGATTTTCGCCAGAGGATTTGTCATCAAGGAAACGTATTTATGTATTCGTTTTTTAATTACTCATTCTGGCACGTGGGTCCATGAAGTTTCTGCGTACTAGTCCAAATACTGTCATAAATTCAGAGCCGTTAGATTCTTTCCGCCTTAACATTAGGCAAAGATGATAGCGTCTACGCGTAGATAGCCTATGGCCATGCAACGTCAAAATATCCATTGAAAGTAGCCTACGCGCGCACATCTACTCATATCTGTCGTATGTCGTTGCGTCTGACCAGAGATAGTGATACTGAAAAGCGCCTAGTAGCTGTCTGGTGTGCGTCATTGCGGAACTTGCTTCATCTGTTAACCAGCCAACACTACGAACATTGACCGCAGAATACGAGCTTTCGTGGCCGGGATTTATATCCTTGGTGACTACTGTTTTGAGCAATAGGCCGTGGGCTAAGGCGTGTTTCAGTGCCAACGTTTCTCCGCGTGCACCAGGAAATAGCGAAGTTGGTGAAGGACGTGGATACTTTATTCATTGTTCAGTGTCATTAATATTGACATAGATCAATAGAACCTCTCCATAACATTTAAAAATGAGAGTAATAGCTAATTTGAATAACTAATGCCAGAAACTTTTTTGCAAGACTTCATTCGTTGACTGATTCACATAAGTTTTTACTTTTGAACGTGAACTATGAACCATTTACATAATGGAGATAGGAATGTGGTGTTTGGTTTCTGTGACCGCACGGTGCCAGCTAAGTTTGAGACCTCAGACTTTGTAAGAGATTTTCCAAGAAGTGACTGTTGAAAGAGTCATTCTAGTGTATGCAGAGGGTGCTAAAATGGCGTACACGCTTCAGTAGAGAATGACAGTATGCAGTATATTGTTTCTCAAATAAACATCCTTTTTTTCTCAACACATACTATAGTACAGGGATAAATAAAGTGTCGTTAGAAAGGTTTTTTAAACGGCTTCTTAGCTTGCTTACCGATTTTGCACTACAACTTACTATTTGTGGAAAATTTTAACATAGTGATCGTACTGAGTTAATTGTCGCCGACGATGTGTCGTCTAGTCTGAGGTGCGTGAAACCGAATATTCGCAGTTGTAAACTGTCTTATCGTTATGTTCTGTACGGACTGGAATGCCTTGTCGAAAAGTGTAGTAAATAGCTTGGTGAAACACAATTTACTCAAAAAACAAAACATATCTTTCAGCTCTAAACTATTTAATGGTAGAAAAGAATACACTAGAGAATAAATATATCAATATAAAAATTTCGTGAAGGATCGGAGTAATCCGTTGTCGATGCCAGCACCCCTGGCGGCTGGCGCGGAAAGCGGTGTGACAACTGCATCGTTACGTTAATAAACACACGATCGCGCACAACATAACTGACACTACACTGATAGAGAAGTGTGGCTCGGTCGCTACAACATAAGACTGACTTTTAACTGTCATAGGCAAAAGGGCATCATCGGTGCCCAGCTTTATACGTATATTTTACGTGGATAACTTATTAATCACGAATAAGAGACTCCCTTTTCATATTATTACAAATACCATTTTATTTGTTTTAAAGGGTACTTACTAACTTAATAATTTGTATACAGAATTGCCGTAGATAATAACCGTGACCACTGCGCTGGTTCATTATCTCTACCCGCTGTCCAAGTTGACTTTTATAAACGAATTTATTTTCCGAAACGACAAACATATTTGTCATTGTCGCCTTGAATTGTGATTTACATATTGCTACTACGGCCTAACGTGCTTCCCCAAAGTACGAAGTGCAATTAAAATACAAAAAAAAAGTTGGAGGTTTTAGTGGCCTTGGTGATATACTAGGTAACTATCATAAATTCTTGATTATTATTTCACTTCGTTCGGTTCATTAGATTAGAACCAGTTTTCGTTACATAGACCCAGAAATGAGATGATTTTCGTGGGTTTGGAACATGAAAGTATGACATTTGAATGTAATACTCACTTCTTTGATTATTTGTCAGGAGATTGTCAAGATATGTGAGTGCACTACAGTAAACTGGAAATTCTAATATCTACAGAATTAATATATTGACAGAATGAAACCTAGTATGCATTTATAATAAATTTTATCATACGCAAAATACCTAACCTTGACTGTTGTGATCAAGTGCAGTCAAAACTGAAATCTAACAGACATTTTTTACTTAAGCTGGCCTAAACTTCCAGTTAAGATATTCACTTATAGAGTAGAAGGAGTTGCCTACCAAAAAGTCTTTCAAACTCTATTTAAACTGTGCTTTATCTGAAACCAAGTTTTTAATGGCTGCTGGCAGTTTGTTGAAAATGTGTGTTCCTGAGTATTGGACCCCATTTTGGACCAAGGTAAGTGATTTTAGGTCTTTATGTAGATTGTTCTTACCCCTGCTATTGACACTGTGTATTGAGTTATTAGTTGGAAACAGAGACGTATTATTTACAACAAATTTCATTAAGAAATTAATATACTGAGAAGTAGTGGTTAGAATACCCAGTTCCTTGAAAAGTTTTCTGTATGATGATCTTGAATTTACACCACAAATGAGTCTTATTACACGCTTTTGGACTATAGAAACTTTTGCTCAGTTTGACAAGGTACCCTGAAGTGTGAGCCCATATTACGTAATAGAATGAAAGTATGTAAGGTTTTTTATATTTATATCTCCTACATTTGCTGTCATTCACATTGCAAGTACAGACTTGTTTAACCGCTTAAGGAGTTCTGTGGCATGCAGTTCCCAACTGAATTTACTATCGAGTTGTAACCCCAGAACTGTAACACTGTCAATCTCTTCTATCTCCTTGTCTTTATATGTTATACACGTGCTGGAAGGAAATCTTGTACAGGTTCCGAACTGCATGTAATGGGTCTTTCCAAAGATTAATGACAGTGAATTAGCTTTAAACCATTATTAATGTCAGTGAAATTTGATCAGCAGCCATTTCTAAATCTTGATTTGCTATTTATTACAGTGTTTGCATTATGTCTAATTTAACATCTGGCAACGTATCAGACCAGAGGTCATTAATCTACACAAGAAAAAGCAGTGGACCCAAGATGTAACCTTGAAGAAAACCATATGTAATTAATTCCCAATCAGATGAAGACTGATTACTTACTCCATAGGTATTTCACAAAGGCACTCTTTGTTTCCTGTTCGTTAAATGAAACTTGAAGCATTTTGGAGCACTGCCAGTGACACCATAATATTCCAATTTACTTTAGAGAAAGCTGTGATCACACGGAGAAAGGCGTTTGATACATCACGGAAAATGCCAGTAGCCTCCAATTTGTTATCTAATGAATTAAATACATTCTCAAAGTATGTGTAAATAGCTTTCTCTCTGTCAGAACCTTTAAGAAACCTAAACTGTGGCTTGGACAATAAATTGGCTCAAATGGCTCTGAGCACTATGGGACTTAACTTCTGAGGTCATCAGTCCCCTAGAACTTAGAACTACTTAAACCTAACTAACCGCAGGACATCACACACATCCATGCCCGAGGCAGGATTCGAACCTGCGACCGTAGCGGTCGCGCAGTTCCAGACTGAAGCGCCTAGAACCGTTTGGCCACACCGGCCGGCGGACAATAAATTATTTGCAGTCAGATGCTTGACCACAACCTTTTCAAATATTTTGGAAAAGCTGGGAAAAGTGAAACTGGTCAATAGCTTGACGGTATATCTTTACCCCCCCCCCCCCTCCCGCCCCCTTCTTGTAAAGAGCCTTAGATTCGGCATGTTTTAGTCAGTCTGGAAATGTTCCACTGATAAGAGATTGATTACACAAATAACTTAAGATAGAATTCAACTCGTCTTTGCTTAACTTCGTTGATATGTTATCATAAACTCTGGAGTACTCTGATTTTTAAGTATTTTATGATGGATGCTACTTGCCTGGGAGGAGTGAGTGTCATTTCCATTTTACTGAAGTTATGTGTAAAGACTGGTCTCAGATACTCCCGAACCTGATAACCTCAAGCTGTCAGTGACAGAAACAAAGTACTTGTTTAAGAGGTTTGCAACACTACATGCACTTGTTATCAATGTCTAATTTATTTTCATAGCTAGTTGTTCCTCTTCCTTTCTGGTCACACCTGTCTATTTTAACTGTTTCCCTTATTGTTTTTATTTTGTTACCGGATGTAATTATCTTTTTCTCATAATGAAGCTACATAGATTTCTGATTACTTGCTTTAATATTTTACAATATTCTTTGTAATATATTACAATGCTAACATCAGAGCTGTTCCTAGATAATAGATACACTTTCCTTTTTATCCCACATGATACCTTTATTCGTTGTGAAATCCATTGTTTATTTTTCGACTTCTGTTTACTTTAGGTTACCTTTAGGGGAAAACGATTTTCAAATGAGGCAGTAACTTTATTAAATAAATGCTTTGTATTTTCCATTTGAAACAGAAGTATTGTAAACATCTGTCCAGTCCATGTCCTTGAGCACTCTCCTAAAGTTCTCAACTTTTGACTGATTTATTACCATCCTCTGATCAGTAATAGATTTTATATCCTGACAAGTTTCAATATTTAACATAAGATGCTGCACGTCATTACTGGATAGCCCGTTTACTATTGGCTTTGTGATATGACTTTTCCCCCTAGATTTTTCTACAAAGATATTATCAACAGCAGTCTCAGAGCATTTACATACCCTAGTTGCAAAGTTCACAGTCGGAATTAAATTGAATGACAGTGTTACTGGTTGCGATAATTGTTCTCTGACAGAGTTTTTGAATAAATCCACATTAAAGTCACCAGCAACCACTATTTCCTTGTTCTTTACTTTGAGATGGGCTAAAAGAACGGCCAGATTGTTTTTGAAGATGTTAAAGTTTTCTAAAGGTGCTCTGTATACACTTGAGTATAAAGAATTTATTATGAAATTTCACTTCTGTTGTACAAGCTTCTAAGTGCTGTTCTGAGCAAAATTTATTGACACCAATATTCTTGAAATGAAAACCATTTCTGACAATTATGGCAGCTCCTCCTCTCCCCATATTTTCTTCATTTCCACAACTACCCTTATCCCAACGACTACACGTATTCCAAATAGTGTCATTATTTAAAATTATAAAAGTACGAAAGTTTCGCAAGGATCCCCAGGTGCTTTATAAACATGATGCTAAATTGATAAGTAAGACAAATTTACCGTCCTTCCCCAAAATGGCTGTCGGAAACGTGCAGGTAGACCTTCTTGTGACGAATTTTTGCCTGAGAGACATTCCTGAAAGTGTTACTGCATTTTCTGTTTATCCCCCGAGCCCTGTCAGTGTAACACGTTTATCGTTTGTGCTTTAGGGTTCCAGTGTTACAGAGGTAGTAGTATAGAGGTAGCATAGAGTAGTGCTGAATCCGGAGAATGCGGGAGACATTCAGATCCTTTTCTTGTGTCCCTTGTTGCGGAAGAACGATGTTGAGGTAAGCATTTCCGCGTGGGTAAAAGTGTGGGCAGTTTTATGTTGTTAAAAGTCAAATGCCCCATTATGTTAGAGCTAGTAATCGCAGGTAATGTCTGAGGAGGTTGGCGGTGCAGGGGCGTGGCACGTTCGAATACGCTTCGCGTTTACTATGGCGTCATAACAGTCTAATCATGATACTCCCGATAAATTGCCTTCCTTTGTCACGTGCCGGCCGGAGTGGCCGAGCGGTTCTAGGCGCTACAGTCTGGAACTGCGCGACCGCTACGGTCGCAGGTTCGCATCCTGCCTCGGGCATGGATGTGTGTGATGTCCTTAGGTTAGTTAGGTTTAAGTAGTTCTAAGTTCTAGGGGGACTGATGACCTCAGCAGTTAAGTCCCATAGTGCTCAGAGCCATTTGAGCCTGTGTCACGTAAATATGTGGATAAACATGTGGATTATTTACACAGCAATACACTCGATTACGTTGTCTTTACGAACCCATTCGAATTATACTGTGTTTATTGGACCAACTTGTTTTTCGCGCTTATTCTTCCTCGTGGACGATGTTCGAAAGCAAGCCCATTACTCTCCAAGCAAGGCCGTTCTCGGTTAATGAAAACAAAAGTTTCAGTATGTTCACTGTAGGCACTGAGGGAAAAAAGTCCCAACACAAGATAAACGAAAGTTTGTAGTGTGTTTTTACATCTGAATGACGTCGTCTATTCAAATTTCGTACCAGTCGCATAATAGCGGCGCTAGTAGCGCCACTATGACTGTACATCAGGTTTGCTTTCACTACGCGCTGTAACGGTCGTGAGCATTAGTTATTTTTGAGATTGGACGTACTGAGTTGATGTCAGTAAAGATGGCGACACCATTAACAACACTTCATTGAGTTTGGACGAGGTCGTGTAATAGGGCTACGAGTAGCTGGAAGTTTCTTATGCGGTACTGCAGGAAGACTTCGCAGAAATGTAGCCACTGTACTCGATTGCTGGCAGCGGTGGTCGCCAGAAGGTACGGTTGCAAGAAGATCGGGCTCCTGACCGCCACGTGGCACTACCGAGAGGGAAGACCATCGTGTTCGTCATACGACTCTCGAGCATCGCACTGCACCTGCAGCAACAATTTGAGCATATGTTGGCACCACAGTGGCACAACGAACTGTTACAAGGCAGACGCCCAGTAGCGTGCATTCCACTGCCCATAAACCACCACCATTTGCGACTTCGGTGGTGTCAACGAGAGCTCAGCGGGAGGGCAGAGCGGAAGTCCGTTGCGTTTTCTGATGAAAACCGGTTCTGCCTTGGTGCCTAGGATGTTGCTGTGGGGTTAGGTATAAGCCCGCTGAGCACCTGCAACCTACCTGTCTGGGGCCAAGACACACTTGACCTACACCTAGAGTTATGGTCTGGGATTACGATTTCCTATGACAGCAGGAACACTCTTGTGGTTATCCACGCTCTCTGACTGCAACTTTGTTCGTCAGTCTGGTCATTTCGACGTGTGCTGCTATTCATGAACAACTTCCAGTGGGTGTTCTCCCGACCTGTTGTGCTGCGATTCGTGAACGGCATTCCAGTGGGTGTTTTCCAACAGGACAACGCTCGCCCACATACCGCTGTTGTAACCCAACATGCGCTACAAAGTGTCGATATATTACCTTGGCCTACTCGGTGGACAGATCTGTCTCCAATCGATCATGCATGGGGCATCATCGGACGACAACTCTAGTTTCATCCGCATCCAGCATTAACCGTCCCTGTATTGACCTACCAAGAGCAACAGGCATGGAACTCCGTCGCACAAACTGACACCGACACCGGTATTCCACAATGCATGCACGTTTGCGTGCTTGCATTCAACATTCTAGCGGTCACACCTGTTACTAGTGTACCAGCATTCCACATTTGCAAAGACTTTTCTGTCGATTACATTACCCTCTGAACTTGCAACGTTAATCACTTAAATATGTTACCGAGATAAGTGTATTCCAGAAATTTCATTACTCTCTGTTGATTATTTCGTGGTTCTGTGATTTCCCCCCGTTAGTGTATACTTACCTCTGTAGCCCTGATCGGTAGCGCACACTTGGGCCGTGACGCTCGACTCTTCAAGTACTCGGTTCGTATCCCGATGGTGGAAGAAATATTCGCCGATAGTATTTCGCCGGCAAGAGGAGGGAAAATAGTGGCGTAAAGTTCTTGATCACAAACCTTTGCACAAGTATACGCTTTGTCACGCGTATTTAAGAGCAGGTGACATTGTTGCTGATTAGAGAAAATGAATGGTTCAATATGTAGTGAAGCGTGCGCTTTTCGGAACCTTCCTGGCAGATTAAAATCAATACAGTGTGGGGGAAACATCTGTCAAAGTTGGGGAGAGGCTTTGGCAGAAATTAATTTGCGAGGACGTGTGGGACGTGCCTTGATAGCTCAGCGGTTGAGAGAAAAGTTCGCGGAAGGCAAGTTTCTGTGTACTATTCCCAGGTGTGTGTATAGTTTCAATCCGGCAGGAAACTTAACAGTTGCTTATTATCCGTCCCTCCGTTCGGGGACGGTAAGCTCTTGGCGCTGTTCGAGAAGCGTAATCTATGTCCGAGAATATCGCCGTCGAATGCAAGACTCAGATTGCTTATTTAACTTAATATTCATTAAATTATTGTTAGTGATTTGCTAAAGAAGTAAACTATGCCTTGCATAAGGCGGAAATTCTCTTCAGTTTTTCTGCACAAGCACAGAAAACACGAAGAGCTGCAATATCGTAAAGATGACCGTAGTAGACACCCGGTTTCCCTCTCTCCTTCACTTATCACAGTCATGCACACGACTTAGATACACATTTTACACTTCAGGAAAAGTCGGAAGGAGACAGAGGGAAATCATCTTTGCTGTACATGCGCCAGAATACTCGGCTAGGTAGCTGACGCAAGTAATTGAATCGATAGAGATCGAATTCATTTGGCCGGTATTGATTCTTTCTCGGTCGCCACAGACTCCAACTAGTAGACGACATTGCGTTTAATGTGGGTCTAACATATCAAAAAATAAAATTACATCAAACTCGGACGCATAGAACAATTCATCGACCGTTTACTCCTTGTATTTCTGCTTTTGTAGAGACAGACGCCTTAAGCACAGCGTTATCTCTCGTAAGCAATCTCATCGTCTCTTCCTAGAGCACGGCGGCCATTTCCTGCGCGGTGAACTAACTTAAAGACTTGATAAGACTCGTAATGAGAATGCGACGTATGGTTTTTCGGTTAACTTGTGTTTAACACAATAAGTAGGACTATATTCACCCAGTATTTGACATTCACAAAATAATAAAAGGAAAAAGTTCATAGCTTACTGCATTTTAGCTGTTCATGCAGTAGAACTTCAGCTTCATGCGTGACGCTTTAATTCATTACCTCTTGCGCAACACATTTTGCACACTGCATCCACATATACGACCGAGTGCACCGGTACCTGTAAAACTATATCGAAAAAAAATTAATTATTTCATGTCAAGAAACCTTTTGTTAATCTAACACGTTCCACATCATAACTGAGTATCGTATTCATGATGCATTGAACAAGTAGTTGATCTAATCTAGAGTTCAAGACATACGCAGTCATAAATATTGAGATATGTTTTTCTTAAAACTGAGCGCAAATTACCCAGACTATACTAATCTCATGTTTTTTAACGAGAACACTTATTTCAAATCTTTGTAAACATTATCTCGCTTACGTGCTTAATGTCAAATATTTAACTAATTAATTCGTTTGTAATCAGACGTTCGGAGCTGTTTTATACATGGTAGATTGATTTTTTCAAGAATTAATGTATTGTTACGAAATGAAGCTAGGTTGCTCATTGTTAAGACACTGGACTCTTAGTACTGATAGAGTGCAGATCCCCATTTTGTTAAAACACACCCTAAGACAAAAAAAGATAGAACATCTGAATGGAATGGAAATCGGTAGATGTAGTGTACATGTACACACACATATTATTACAATTTCAGAAAAAACTGGATGATTTATTCAAGAGAAAGAGCCTTAGAATTGAGAAAGTCTGTAACGCGTTAGTCCACCTCTGGCCCTTATCCAACCAGTTACTCGGCTCGAAATTGATTGATAGAGTTGGCGGATGCCCTCCTAAGGGATATCGTGCAAAAATTCTGTCTAAATGGCGCTTTAGATCGTCAAGAACCCAAGCCGCGTGGAGGGCTCAGCCCACAGTGCTCCAGACGTTCTTAATTGGGGAGACATCGGGCAACCTTGCTGACCGAAGTAGGATTAGGTACCGTAAGTACGAAGACAAGCAGTAGATACTCCCGCCGTGTGTGGGCGGCATTTATCTTGCAGAAACGTAAAATAGGGACATCTCCAGACACGTCTTCCCTAGTCATCAGGGATCAGTTCGAAGCGGGATTCGTTGCTGAAGACTACTCCAGTCAGTGAGTTTCCAGGCTGAAGACGTGTATTGAGACGCCCTGGGCAGCGATGGAATACCAACGTGACTGTCGTCCGCCACACGACCCGACAACCAGCAACCAGGAGTGATGGTCTGGGGTGCCATTTCTTTTCATAGCAGGACCTCTTTGGGTGTCATTCGCTTTTGTTTTTTATTTTATTTATTTTTTGCCCTTAATGGCAAGCCATCCTGGGCTTACATTTCAGTAAGATAATGCTCGCCTGCACACGGTGAGAGTCTCTGCTGCTTGTCTTCGTGCTTGCCAAATCCTACCTTGGCGAGCAAGGTCGCCGCATCGGGCCATCCAACCAGCTCGGGATTCTGACCATCTAACGCGCCAGTTGGACAGAATTTGACACGATATCCCTCAGAATGACATCCAACATCTCAGTCAGTCAATGCCAAGCCGAATAACTGCTTGCGTAAGAGCCAGAGGTGGACCAACGAATTATTGACCTGCTCAGTTTGCGAAGCTCTTTCTTCTGAATCATCCAATTTTTTTCTGGAATTGTAATAATTTGTTTATCTGCACATCCACGTCACACTACCGATTTACTCCCTATTCGGACAATTCCTTCATGGTGCATCATTTTTATTGAGTGTGTACTTTTCATTTCCTGCCCCAAAAGGTGGAATTGGCTGTTCGAGTAACAACCCATCGGATAGTGGAGGACTTAAGTAGTGAAGGAGAGAGAACTAGTTGGAAATATTTGGGACCGAATTTCCATTCGCTGCATTTGCCTTGCTAACAAGGAAAACCACGAAAACTATGGTGAGAACCGGGCGTGGACACTGTTTAGTTAAATTCTGGCACAATATGACCCAAACAAAAAATTGAAAGCCTCTTCGATGTAAAATTTTGTTTGTGCGTACATAAAATATAGTTGCTCGAAGTGTGCAGTGTACCTGTGTGGCTACTGATCGCGTATTCTCCGGCCTCCTCCCCCTCCAGTGATTCACCTAAGTTGCTGCAGATGAATTCCTTCAGTGAAGAAACGATCGATTCCTAACGCCATCCTCGTCCAGTCCCGTTTCGGTTCGCCGTTGTCACCTTCGACGAAGATGTGATTTTGAACACCCTAACATTCTTGCTGTAAACGAGGGCGTGCTGGAAAGTAATGCATCCGAGTTTTTTATGTGACAACTCTGAAATATTTTGAAATAATACAAACTTTATTAACAATTATACATCTTTATTGTTAGATGTGTTGTTGCGGTCTTCAGTCCAGAGACTGGTTTGATGCAGCTCTCCATGCTACTCTATCCTGTGCAAGTTTCTTCATTGTAACCTACATCCTTCTGAATATGTTCAGTGTATTCATCTCTTGGTCTCCCTCTACGATTTTTTACCCTCCACGATGACCTGCAATACTAAATTGGTGATCCCTTGATGCCTCAGAATATGCCCTACCAACCGATCCCTTCTTCTAGTCAAGTTGTGCCTCAAATTTCTCATCTCTCCAATTCTGTTCAATACCTCCTCATTAGTTATGTGATCTACCCATCTAACCTTCAGCATTCTTCTGTAGCACCACATTTCGAAAGCTTCTATTTTCTTCTTGTCTAAACTATTTATCGTCCACGTTTCGCTTCCATACATGGCTACACTCCATACAAATACTTTCAGAAACGACTTTCTGACACCTAAATCTATACTCTCTTCTTCAGAAATTCTTTCCTTGCCATTGCCAGTCTACATTTTATATCCTCTCTTCTTCGACCATCATCAGTTACTTTGCTCCCCAAATAGCAAAACTCATTTACTACTTTAAGCGTCTCACTTCCTAATATAATTCCCGCAGCATCACCCGATTTAATTCGACTACATTCCATTATCCTCGTTTTGCTTGTGTTGATGTTCATCTTATATCCTCCTTTCAAGACACTGTCCATTCCGTTCAACTGCTCTTCCAAGTCCTTTGCTGTCTCTGACAGAATAACAGTGTCATCGGCGAACCTCAAAGTTTTTGTTTCTTCTCCATGGATTTTTATACCTACTCCGAATTTTTCTTTTGTTTCCTTTACTGCTTGCTCAATATACAGATTGAATAACATCGGGGACAGGCTACAACCCTGTCTCACTCCCTTCCCAACCGCTGCTTCCCTTTCATGCCCCTCGACTCCTATAACTGCCATCTGGTTTCTGTACAAATTGTAAATAGCCTTCCACTCCCTGTATTTTACCCCTGCCACCTTCAGAATTTGAAAGAGAGTATTCCAGTCAACATTGTCAAAAGCTTTCTCCAAGTCTACAAATGCTAGAAACGTAGGTTTGCCTTTCCTTAATCTATTTTCTAAGATAAGTCGTAGGGTCAGCATTGCCTCGCGTGTTCCACCATTTATACGGAATCCAAACTGATCTTGTCCGAGGTCGGCTTCTACCAGTTTTTCCATTCGTCTGTAAAGCGTGTTAGTATTTTGCAGCCGTGACTTATTAAACTGATAGTTCGATAATTTTCACACCTGTCAACGCCTTCCTTCTTTGGTATTGGAATTATTATATTCCTCTTGAAATCTGAGGGTATTCAGCTTGTCTCACACATCTTGCTCACCAGATGGTAGAGTTTTGTTAGGCCTGACTCTCCCACGGGCGTCAGTAGTTCTAATGGAATGTTGTCTACTCCCGGGGCCTTGTTTCGACTTAGGTCTTTCAGTGCTCTGTGAAACTCTTCACGCAGTATCATATCTCCCATTTCATCTTCATCTACATTCTCTTCCATTTCCATAATATTGTCCTCAAGAACGTCGTCCCTCTACACTCCTGGAAATTGAAATAAGAACACCGTGAATTCATTGTTCCAGGAAGGGGAAACTTTATTGACACATTCCTGGGGTCAGATACATCACATGATCTCACTGACAGAACCACAGGCACATAGACACAGGAAACAGAGCATGCACAATGTCGGCACTAGTACAGTGTATATCCACCTTTCGAAGCAATGCAGGCTGCTATTCTCCCATGGAGACGATCGTAGAGATGCTGGATGTAGTCCTGTGGAACGGCTTGCCATGCCATTTCCTCCTGGCGCCTCAGTTGGACCAGCGTTCGTGCTGGACGTGCAGACCGCGTGAGACGACGCTTCATCCAGTCCCAAACATGCTCAATGGGGGACAGATCGGGAGATCTTGCTGGCCAGGGTGGTTGACTTACACCTTCTAGAGCACGTTGGGTGGCACGGGATACATGCGGACGTGCATTGTCCTGTTGGAACAGCAAGTTCCCTTGCCGGTCTAGGAATGGTAGAACGATGGGTTCGATGACGATTTGGATTTACCGTGCACTATTCAGTGTCCCCTCGACGATCACCAGTGGTGTACGGCCAGTGTAGGAGATCGCTCCCCACACCATGATGCCGGGTGTTGGCCCTGTGTGCCTCGGTCGTATGCAGTCCTGATTGTGGCGCTCACCAGCACGGCGCCAAACACGCCTACGACCATCATTGGCACCAAGGCAGAAGCGACTCTCATCGCTGAAGACGACACGTCTCCATTCGTCCCTCCATTCACGCCTGTCGCGACACCACTGGAGGCGGGCTGCACGATGTTGGGGCGTGAGCGGAAGACGGCCTAACGGTGTGCGGGACCGTAGCCCAGCTTCATGGAGACGGTTGCGAATGGTCCTCGCCGATACCCCAGGAGCAACAGTGTCCCTAATTTGCTGGGAAGTGGCGGTGCGGTCCCCTACGGCACTGCGTAGGATCCTACGGTCTTGGCGTGCATCCGTGCGTCGCTGCGGTCCGGTCCCAGGTCGACGGGCACGTGCACCTTCCGCCGACCACTGGCGACAACATCGATGTACTGTGGAGACCTCACGCCTCACGTGTTGAGCAATTCGGCGGTACGTCCACCCGGCCTCCCGCATGCCCACTATACGCCCTCGCTCAAAGTCCGTCAACTGCACATACGGTTCACGTCCACGCTGTCGCGGCATGCTACCAGTGTTAAAGACTGCGATGGAGCTCCGTATGCCACGGCAAACTGGCTGACACTGGCGGCGGCGGTGCACAAATGCTGCGCAGCTAGCGCCATTCGACGGCCAACACCGCGGTTCCTGGTGTGTCCGCTGTGCCGTGCGTGTGATCATTGCTTGTACAGCCCTCTCGCAGTGTCCGAAGCAAGTATGGTGGGTCTGACACACCGGTGTCAATGTGTTCTTTTTTCCATTTCCAGGAGTGTATATACTCCATTCCTCCTTTCTGCTTTCCCTTCTTTGCTTAGAACTGGGTTCCATCTGAGTTCTTGATATTCATGCAAGTGGTTCTCTTGTCTCCAAAGGTCTCTTTAATTTTCCTTTAGGCAGTATCTGTCTCACCCCCTAGTGATATGCGCCGCTACATCCTTACATTTGTCCTCTAGCCATCCCCGCTTAGCCATTTTGCACTTACTGTCGATCTCATTTTTGAGAATTTTGTAATCCTTTTTGCCTGCTTCATTTACTGCATTTTTGTATTTTCTCCTTTCATCAATTAAATTCAGTATCTCTTCTCTTACCCAAGTATTTCTATCAGCCATCGTGTTTTTACGTACTTGATCCTCTGCTACCTTCACTATTTCATCTCTCAAAGCTACCCATTCTTATAACGTATTTCTTTCCACCATTCTCGTCAATCCTTCCCTAATGCTCCCCCAGAAACTCTCTAAAACCTTCTTTCAGTTTATCCAGGTCCCATCTCCTCAAATTCCCACTTTTTTGTAGTTTCTTCAGTTTTAATCTACAGTTCACAACCAATAGATTGTGGTCAGAGTCCACATATACTCCTGGAAATGTCTTACAATTTAAAACCTGGTTCCTGAATCTCTGTCTTATCATTATATAATCTATCTGAGACCTTCCAGTATCTCCAGGCTTCTTCCATGTATACAACCTTCTTTCATGATTTTTGAACGAAGTGTTAGCTATGATTAAGTTATGCTCTGTGCAAAACTTCTACCAGGCGGCTTCCTCTTTCATTCCTTACTCCCGTTCCATATTCACCTACTACGTTTCCTTCTCTTCCTTTTCCTACTATCGAGTTCCAGTCACCCATGACTATTAAATTTTCGTCTCCCTTCATTATCTGAATAATTTCTTTTATCTTATCATACATTTCATCAATCTCTTCGTCATCTGCGGAGCTAGTTGGCATATAAGCTTGTGCTACTGTGGTAGGCATGGGGCCACAATAATGCGTTCACTATGCCTTTTGTAGTAGCTTACCCGCATTCCTATTTTCCTATTCATTATTAAACCTACTCCTGCAAAACCTACTCCTGCATTACTCCTATTTGATTTTGTATTCATAACCCTGTATTCACCTGCCCATAAGTCCTGTTCCTCCTGCCACTGAACTTCGCTAATTCCCACTATATCTAACTTTAACCTACCCATTTCCCTTTTTAAATTTTGTAACCGACCTGCCCGATTAAGGGATCTGACATTCCACGCTCCGATCCGTAGAACGCGTTTTCTTTCTCCTGATAACAACGTCCTCCTGAGTAGTCCCCGCCCAGAGATCCGAATTGGGGACTATTTTACCTCCGGAATATTTTACCCAAGAGGACGCCATCATCATTTAACCGTACAGTAAAGCTGCATGGGAAAAATTACGGCTGTTGTTTCCCCTTGCTTTCAGCCGTTCGCAGTACCAGCACAGCAAGGCCGTTTTGGTTAGTGTTACAAGGCCAGATCCGTCAATCATCCAGACTGTTGCCTCTGCAACTACTAAAAAGGCTGCTGCCCCTCTTCAGGGACCACACGTTTGTCTGGCCTCTCAACAGATACCCCTTCGTTGTGGTTGCACCTACGGTACGGCTATCTGTATGGCTGAGGCACGCAAGCCTCCCCACCAACGGCAGGGTCCATGGTTCATTGGGGGGGGGGGGGGCTTTATTCTTTGTATCTACATATTTATCTCTCAACATAGTCACCCTGGCAACACATTTTTCCCAACGAAATACAAGTTTGTTGATATTGTCACAGTAGAATGTTAGACTTTGTTGATGGAGCCACTACTTCACCTCTGCTTGCACCACGTCATAACTATCAAAGTGAAAACCTCGAAGGTATCTTCAAGATTTGGAAATAGGTGAAAATCAGATGTGGCCAAGTCGCGACTGTATGGAGGATTATAGATGTCAGTGGACCCAGTGTGTCGGATTGTTGCTGAAGTCGTAGTCTTCTATTGTCATGCCCAAGGAGATGGATTTCAATTGGAAACACGTTTTGAGCATTTAGAAACTCGATTACTGCACGCTGTTTCTCACGCACCGACATAGTTACACACATACCGCCATGTTACACGCAACAGTTCTGAACTCCCTCGCTGCAGAGGGTTGCAACTTTCTCCATCGAAGTGGGAAAGTCGACTGATAAATGTGTTTGACATGTAATACCTCAACCGATATTGAGAACTGAATAAAAAAATCAGAAGCATTGCTTTTCTGCACGGCCCCTTAGATTTTATGCACGCGCGAAATTTAAATTCGCGTTTGCGATTCTATTCCATACTCACGTCTCCTCTGGCGTCGCTGAAACCAGGGTACATCCTGCTACGAATTGATGTTAAAGCTTGCAGATATATTACAGAAAAATCACCTATTATTAAAATATGTGTATTTGGCATCCTCATGGAATATGTTCATCTCTTTGCTATTGATTTTGATAAAAGCCGATACACTTTTCCTAAAGTTCGAGGCGAAGAAATTTAAATCTTAAGGTCGCAGATAACACTGTAATTGTGTCAGAGACGGTAGTTCACTTAGAAGATCTATTTAATGGAATGCGTATTTTCTTAAAGAGAGGTTATGAGACGAACATGAATAAAAGTCAATCAATAATAGCGGTGTGTAGTGGAATAAAACGAGGCGGTGTTGAGGGAATGAAATTAGGAAAGGAGACACTAAAAGTAATAGACGAATTTTGTTATTTGAGCAACAAAAGAACTGGCTACAACATAAGTGAAGAGGATATAAAATGTAGACTGTCAATAACACGAAAAACTGTACTGAAAAAGAGAATTTAAATCTAAGTGTTACCAAGTCATTTCGGGAAGTACCTGTTTGGAGATCAAGCAGCTGGGTCATCGGTCCCATCGTATCAGGGAAGGATGGAGAAGGAAGTTGACCGTGCCCTTTGAGAGGAACCATGCCGGCATTTGCCAGAAGCGATTTAGAGAAATCACGGAAAACCTAAATCAGGATGGCCAGATGCGGGTTTGAACCGTCGACCTCCCGATTGCGAGTCCAATGTGCTAACTACTGCACCACTTCGCTCGGTATCGAATGGAATTGGAGAGAAAATATCTTTATGATTAAACGTGACGAAAACTAGGGATCACTTGGTCCTGAGGCATGAAGGAATAGTTAATTTGATAAAACAACCGCAACTATTTCTAAACTGAGGAACGTTTAATATTTGTTGTTATACGAGTGGCATTGTTCTTTTTTTATTTGATTATTATCGCATAATTTTCCCTGGTGTGCAGGATTTTTATTCAGGTCCATGAGACCCAGTTTCGATTCGACTATTCTCGAATGAGAAGTCACAATTTACTAATGAACTATGTGTTGATTTTGTAAAAAATTTTTTTTGATGTGATCGTGTAAGATAGTCATCTTCTCACTTAACACGTTATACGCGAAGAACCGAAATGAATCTTTGTGCGTCGCACCGTCGTATTTGTGTTGTGGACCCGTATGTAACAAAAGTAGAGGAGAGGTAACTTTTTGTCTAGGAGGGGAGGGAGCGGGAGAAATCAGACTCCATTAAGGCCGTCTCTCTTTTCTTGTGAAAATATGTAGAATTTGAGTCAGGACACAGACGCAGAAACGGTATACTTCAAAGCCCCCTCGTTCTCGCTTGCCTGTCGGATTGCATCCAACAACTGCGACTAAAGAATGGTGGTGTTGCGCCGATAAATGGATAAAAACCCTTCTTTTCTTCTAACAAAAAACCGATCTGATGTACTTCTTTGTGATGCAAGTTGGTCAGCGCGACTACTGTTGTCACGAGTTGTGAAACAAGTTCAAAGTAAATTTCTGCTTTATTTTTTAATATACCGGAAGCTGAATAAACACCAGTATTTTGATAGACTATTATCGTTCTTGGGTGACCTTAGACTGCATTTTTGTTTTCGGCGGTGTGCGTGCGTCATCTCGAGTACGGATAGCATGCCGTTGCAATTACGCCAGTGACGTTCCGTGTGCGCAATTCTTACTCGCATCCTGCACAACGAAACCACAACATTGGTCAGTTTTCAAGACTAGTTTCAATGCCAGTTTCATTTACGTTTCTTGCAGTCTCTCAGCAGCAACGTGTGGAAGGGTTGTGTATGTTCGTTCTGTAGTGTATATCGCACTACTGTCATTTATCACGAGCAGTGGCTGTGAATTGTGCCGACCTACACTCTGTCCTCGAAAAAAACACGAACAGGTAAGGACAGCAGAAGTGTGAAAGTGTCGTTAAGTTAGTCCTCAGCGCTTGTTGATTCTTACGCTACATTTTCACGGTGTTCACTCGCGAATGTGCTGCAGATCGACATTAACGAAAACGGTGGTACCGCAGGGCTGGTCACTTAATTAGGTACAGGGTGTAGTCATGCTGAACATTTTTTTGTATAATCATGGTTGGTTGTAAGCTCGTGGTGAAAATGTACGGTCCTGTAATTTCCAGATGAGAAGCCAATCACAAGCAGATGGGTCGCCTCGGACTGAGTATAGAGGATATTTAAGTTGTCTTCATGTTATAGGGTATCATTTTACTAAAGAGAGCATATCAGTGAAAGACGTAGTACCAACGGGCAAAAAACTTTGAAAAGAATACATTTTTCCATAAAGCGTCAGTCATGTTAAACACGGTCGTCTTTGGATGAGAATTACGAGGAACACCCACAACGCTTCTTATTGACCGTTCTTTTCCGATAAATCCGGTCTATAGACATTTCCTAATATCTATTGCGAGGCATTGACTCTAGCCGAGGAAGATGATGTTTTCCAACAACATAATCCTTTGTTTGGTTATATTACAGTCAGAATTATTGTTGTTCGAATTATAATTTCATGTATTCAGACGCAGTCATACTGCTCACACACGTCGAGAATTTTCACAACTTGCTCGGATTCAAATCTGATGATATAGCCTTGCTGTTCTTGATGGTTATGCTTTCCCACGTGGAAACAATGAGGTACAGTTTGGTGGCCGACGTGCACACTACATACTAATCTGGCCTTGAACTGTAATGATCATTGCTTTATTAAGCTGAAAGCTCACTTCTCGTAAATTAGTGTGCTGTGTGACTATTAGTTACAGTTTGTTCGCTAAAGCAGATAGCAGCCACTGACGGACAAATAAGGAAAAAAGCGTGGCTCGCTCGCTAGACTACGAAATCTGATTTCAGCCGCATTTGGGTAACATTTTCCTGTCTGAGCGCCCACATTTGACTTCGAACAAACCCACGCGTTTCTTAATTGTGGCAGATACAGTATTATTTTATTCATGGCTATAATTTTCAGGAATTGTTTAATATATTTCTCAGAATAAAATTCAGTCGTCAGATGCAGATATATTTTTAATTCGCTTTACCGTTTTCGACAAATCAAATAGTCGTCTTCAGAAGCGTGCAGAATTAGGGATATTATAAATTTAAATGTGTGTGTGTGTGTGTGTGTGTGTGTGTGTGTGTGTGTGTGTGTGTGTGTGTAAGAAGTATATCACATAAATTCACAAATTCACTTGGTATTACTTTAGCAGATGTCAATATCTTCTTCATGGAAGCATAATCCCATGACATGTTCAGAAATGTACGTATTGTATGTGATTATTGTAAAACACAGATTGACAGTTTACAGTAATTGAATCACATCTATGGATACGTTAAGCTGCTGTGCTAGCAGCAAGGAAATATATAAATGCATATAAAAAAACCAAGGCATATAAAGAAGTTATATATAATACATTTGATAGGACATGGCCCCATTCCTTTTACGTAATACCCTGTGCCATGTTGTTTCAAATGTATTATGCATAACTTCTTTATATACCTTGGTTATATTTTTATATGCTTTTTATATACTCCCTGCTGCTAGCACAAAAGCTTGACATATACATAGATGTAATTCAGTTACTGTAAATAGTCATTCTGTGTTTACAATAATTTCAAACAATATGTACATTTCTGGACATATTATGGCATTATGCTTCTATGAAGAAGATATTGACATCTGCTAAACTAATACTAAGTACGTTTCTGTAATATACTTTTTATACTTCACATATATGTATAGTCAAGATCTAAAGATTTATAAAATTTTGTTGACTTCTGAATACGACAAATTAATTTGTCAAAACTGTTAAGGCGTATTAAAAATATATTTGCAACTGACAACTGAAAAAGTTTTGTCAGAGAAATGTTATTTACATGGACTACTACCACATATTCTCGGGCATATCTCAGGACTAGTCTTGGAATATTAAGCATACAAAGTGCGAAAGTAAGATGTTTGAAGAAGAGATCTAGCAGCATTACATCTGTTTGGCGTTTCTGGAGTGCCATGCCACTAAGCTCGATGGCATGAATTTGTAACGTGAGAAGTGTCACAAATGTTTCGTGTTACAGTGTAGCCAACACTGAAAGTATAAAGGTTCGAAAGATATTGGTGTCTGCTTTGAAAATGTATAATTTTTTAATGGTAGTTATTTTAACATTACTGATACAAACTAAATACCGACATACTCATTGCTTGTCACCGGACGTTTTACTTATTCACATCAACAGCAGCAGGATGGGGGAATATAATTGTGGCTAGCCTGTTTGTAGTTCCGCTTGCGTCTGTTTTCAGATTGGAAATAGTAGTACACATGTGAAACATGCATTTCGAACAGTGCTGGATGTGTAGAAGTAGTTTTGCTTGTGCGGTGTGTACGAAGCGGGAGGATTTTGTTTCTCGCCCGTCTTGAAGATGGGCCTCGGGTCATTTGGCTGGGTTGTCGGGGGAAGCGCGCAGCAGTTGGCAGCGCTTGACTTGGAAGGCCGAGCTGTGGGTATTGAGCCGCGCTATGCTCGTCGTGTGTACGCGGCTCCAGCCCGATGTTTGGTACTCACGACTCCGTGTAGTTCAGCGTTTTTCGTGACGTGTGTGTTTCTAAGTGCGCGTGTGTTAACACGACTTGGTGGTTACGTCGCTGAATTTACGTCATTATTCCAATTAACTAAGTAAGTATTTCGATGTCTTATTCATTTATGTCGTGATAGACAACATAATCGTTGTTTAACGCATTTAGTAAATTTATTATCTATACGGAGAGCGTGGAGGACGACGACGAAAAACCGCGCGTTTGAAATTGACCGTATCGGGAATTAGCTTGCCTTAACAGAGTCTGTTGTGTAGTTGTTCCATATTGGTTGTCACACACAGATTTGGATCTCTTGTTGCAGGCGAATATTTAGGGACCCAAAAAGCGGGAGCTGTATGAATTGCGCATAGAACGAAGTATTGGCTTCCAAACTACGTCCATTTATTTACAAAAGAATATCAGACCGCGCTTGATTTTTGCGAACATAGTGTGGGTTTCCCCAGATGATCAGAGGCGAGATTGGTGGAATGATGCTTTCTGCCTCTGCTGTGTGACTTCTATAGTGTAGATTCCCTTGTCAGTAACCGTAAGTTTCGAGTGATGACACATTGGTTAAGAGTCTTTCCATAGCTTGCCTAAATAGTGCCAGTAGTCGTTGAACTAACACTACTTTTCCTACCCCACCATTGGATTGTTATTGTCATGTTGCCACTAGTTTTGTTTGTATATGTGTACCCCGTGCTCCGTCTGACGAAATAGTGCTTGTGGAAGGGGTCAGGGTTGTTGTATCTACGTGTTCTATTTTAGTATCAGCCGTAGGGTTGCATGTACTCCAGTTTTACGCTGTTAGTGAAACTGTCAAATATTCAAGAACTGTGTGTTTTCGAGTGTGCAGAGAGATTAGAGGCTTCTTTTCCAGCAGTAACGCTCTAATTTCGGTTGTGAACTAAGACGCGGATGACTGCACTGCATGTTGCGCCACGATGCTTTATTGGCTCAGCCGCTGAAGAAGCTAACGCGATACATATCTTCCATGTGGACAAGAGCCCTTTTTTATCGTCTGCGTAACAGCAGACCGGCGGAAGCAGTGAATTTTCCGTATATCAGAGGGACTATATACAGTTCGACTAACCCGTCTCGTCTAGTTACGTAATGTGAAATGTTACATCAAAAGGATTTACTTGACGGAGCGGAACATTTTTTCCCCTAGAAGCTTTCTTCTGACTGTAATAATGCGATGTTCAGCGGTGGCATGCTGTTGACATGTTCCTGCGAGAATTTGCATTTAATCGCTGGCGCAAATGCAGGTGACACCTGCGTTCACGAAAAAATTCTTAGATTATTTCGTATCAGAAAGTCTGAAATGTTGCTGATTACTGTTGCACATTGACATACTGAGAGTACCAAAGTTGGAATTTTAATGTGGCTCGATATATTTTGTATTTTCATGTTTTTGGATGAAACTGCCAACGGAACGATGAGTTACGAGCTGCTGTACAACACGCCAAAAGCTGTTTGAATTTCACAATTGCTTTCCGTATTTTGCGTGCAAATGTGGTTTTTTGTCAGCTGTATATGCGTCTGATTCACGCATAAAATTTGTTAATGGCCTTAGCTGTTAATAATTCCAAATAGTTCTATTTTAATAAATGTTCATACTTTAAATTTCGAAAGACTTCATAAATTTCGAAAGTCGTTCGAGCGTGAGTCTATTGTTAGACACACATGCCATACTGAAACAGTTTATTAAATTGCGGTTGATAATTTTCAAATAGCAGAGCGAAATAGATTGTTCTCTGATGAGTCGAAGGCGCAGATTATGCCTGTTGTCCTTACAGTTATTGTAATAAGCATTTTATTCTTCATGTGAATGAGCAGTAAGATACTGTTAATATTGTAACCATTTGTAGCCGAAGTTTGATGATGCGCTGTTGACATCAATGCATTTAAGCATTGAGGAAGGAATCGATATTAGCGAAATAACTCACGTTCAGTTAATGGGCCTGAAAGCCTAAAGATATAGTTACGTATTGTAATACCGGCATCTGTCTCTAAGCAAGTAGTTCTGTCAAGGAGCTGTGCGCTGGAAATTCAAGATTATCAGTTGAACACCCCCCCCCCCCTCCTCCCCGCTTTCCCGGTTTAGGCTGCAGGCGTAACTCGTTAACAGTAGCTTCATTAGTTATTCGGAAAAAAATGAAGAATGCTGTTAATTTATATGACCAGGTAAACCCCGCTGTGAACTCGTGTTACATAAAAGCTACCCGAAGCAACGCCAGATCAAGTGACTATAGCCCTCGTTTGTTGCTTCTGTCGCAGAAATATGTGTCGTATCGGTAAAGAAAGCATTTTACAACGAAATTGTATCACAAAGAGCAAGCCACGATGATGGGATTAACGACCACTGGGCCAGTAAGGGTTTGTTCGTGTGACGTGTCACCCTTCCGCAAACTTTCGTTAATCAGTTTGGATCACGCAAGCTGTGAAACTTCATCCGCCAGAGGTTTGCGGATAGAAAATGACGAACGTCCGAGGAAACTTTTGGCTAAGCTACTTGGGGCTAAAGTGGCACTGAAAGAGGAACAATGGACAAGTTTTTCTATTTTTTTTATCGCATTGATAGTCTTTTGTGCTTTTCTCATACAGCACGTTATCAGCAATGTTAACTGTATTAATTAATGAACGTTGCTCTTGTCCTTACAGAATGTCTGTATTCAGAAACTATGAAGCTGTGTTTATACAAGAGCATCCGTTCTATAAGAACATCAGTATTAAATCGGTACTGTTTCAGCAGAGTGAACTTGAACTTCGTTCCGATACTTTTGCACAACTGTGAAGGGGCACACGCGTGTTGATAGAGACGCCCGGTAGGGTCGGGCAAATATTAAGTAAAGGGTCACCGATAGCTCCAACTCAAGTCTTCTGCTTCAGCTCTATAACGCCAGTGTGCTCATGACTTTATTTGAACATTCACTGTGATTTTTAGTCTAATTATCTGCGATGAAATGCCACTGTCCGTTGGCACATACAGTGATACAGCGAAGACCGCTTTTATTACTATCCGAATAACAGTATAAGCGTAGATAGTATAGAAGACATTGGCTACTTACATGCATACACGCTAATAGACCTAATCATTGAAATAATTCCACAACTGGTCTTACCTGGGTTGGAGTCGCCCGACCAGAATTTTATGAATTGTATTTCGTTTGCTGCTAAAGAAAGCAAGTTCTAGAATGCAAAGAATACCTCCGCCTGTGACTGCGCCATTGTCCACAATGCACAAGTTCAGTATGAGAGCCTGTTTGGAATTTGTGAAGTAACTGATCGACCATTTGAAACGTTGTCTAGTTGTGATATTCGCTTCGGCTGTAAATATAATGAAACTGGAACGATACAGAGAACATTAGCATGGTCCTATGCTCAGAGATGACACGCAAAATCGTGAGGATTCCACATTTGTACTCCTTTAGTGGCAGACGTTTTTGAAATTTGGCACGCGACTAAATTACCAAGATTTATAACTGAACGCCTCTGACGAACACTACTGCAAAGAAAACAATTTAAGTCCAGTCACCAAAGGTGGGTCAGTCACTACACAACTCTAGATTCATTATGGCATTATGTCACGGAGCAGAAATCTGGTATTGGAACATGTGAAGTACAACAGCAAACGTTTCTTGTTGTATCGCTAAATTCAGATTAAACAGTGTCTGACGTATCAGCAACTGTAAAGCTGAAGCGGTACTCAAGCTCCACAGGTGTCATTAATTACCAATTGAATGCAACACAAAATTATTTCACTCTAAAAATCGCAAGTGCGTTCTTGAATGTTACGTGAAGCACAATCCGTGGAAAACATGTGCGTAACTGTTTCCGCAATTTTTTAAAACTGAATGTGTTTTGGCAAAACTTCCGGCAGTGCAAAACTTATAGGTAAAGTGGTGCGAAACGGGCTTCGTAGCGAGGAAAAAAAAACAAACAAAAAAAACTGTAACTATGAGAAAAGAGGCCGAACATCAGAAAACATAGCTCGAATGAATGGAAGCCTGGAACAAAGTCCGACGAAGTCTCAGTGCCGTTTGTATATAGCAGTGGGAATTGCGAAATCGTCGTGTGGAAACTTCATTAAAGAGGACCTGCCTCTGCATCGTTATAAATTTGTTGTGCGTATATTAAAGCATCCAGATGAACTTTCACGTGTAGTGTTCTGCCGGTGGTTTCTGAGTGAAGTCAGGGCTTTCGGATCCTCAGGTTTTCATTTCTTCTGATGAGGCCTGGATTAGCTTGTCAGCGTGTATGAACACACAATCATGCGTCAGAAATTCCCCGCCAGTACTTTGAAGAGCCTTTGTATAATTTCAAGATTGGTGTTTGGTGCGAAAATTTCTGATGTCCTCATTGAAACAGGTTTATTTCACCAAAGTGTGGAGGTTAACCCATTTGTTCATCAACTGTTGTGGATCAACTCAGAAGATGAATTACAGTACTGATGTTTTCAGCAAGACGGACAACAGCACACGCCTCTCTGGAAACTTTGTCCCGAGTGCAGAGGTTTTCGGTGAGGGGAGGACTGTCAGCAGAGGTAATGCAATCTCGTGGCCGCTCTGATCCCTCCTCCTTGCATTTTTATCTGTGGGACAAATTGAAGGATCATTTATACTCAAATAATACAAAGTGGAGTATCTACAGCAGAACCTGGAAAACGCTACATCTCTGAGGCAGAGCTGCTACTCGGTCTTAGTTTGACAAATCTAGCGCAGCGCTTCATCGCTGCAACGGCGGTCATGGTCAGTTTTCTGTGAATACAAGTATGTCGATTGATTGAGTTCACAAAACTTTTCTGGCTATCGAAGTATTGTATCAGCAACATGGGAAAATAATTTTTTTCAACAGCAATGAACTGATGCGTTGTAGGATTTTTGGAGTGGCTTGAGAGGAAAATTGAAGTGCTGTTTCCCGTGTCTGAGAGCGAAAGGGGAGGAATCGGATGACTTTGTTCTTCTGTGATTTTGTTCTACTGTGGAGACAAAGCGGTAAACCCCTTTTTTTTAAATATATTCTACTTCTTTTATGCCAAGCTTCGATTGAGTCGGCTGGTCTGGAACAGCCTCCCCTCCCCATTACTGTCATCCTCTACACTTTCGCAATGAGACTCACTACATCGAATACAGTCGCCGATTTCACTGTGTCAGACAAGTGCAAAATACCTTTATCATACGATATATTACTTATCAGTAGTGATCAAAAAGAAGTTGTTTTATTGGCAGTGTGTGCTGAAACCGCATATTAAAACAGATTATCAGTGGGGCACTCAACGAACGGCAAGCGACACACTGCAGCGGCGATTCACTATGTAGTAGACTACCCTATACGACGACTACAATGAGCCGAAGGCAGAGCTATACACGTCTCCCGTGTGAAAGGGCGCGTAAGGTTCAGTGTAATTGGAATTGCTTCTGTTCTGTCCATCTGGATGCACGCTGCCTCCCCCACCCTACCACTCACCAGTATAAAAGAGGCATACTGAACGTTGTGTTGCAAAAGACACATCGCGGACTGATTTTCCATTATCCTCCCTCCTAAGGCCCCTGTAAACGATCAGACTAGTTTATCAGATTCGTTGTTTGCTATCCACGGGTTTCTCAAACAACTAACGAAGTTTCTCAAACTCAACCGCTCTACTGAAGAAGATATTAGGCAGTGGGTATCGTGTCGCTAAGTATTTTGACACTTGTGGGCAATGTACGAGGTGCAGTGCAGGATATAAACTTTAAATCTTCGAAATCCGCTCCAGTTGCAGATATTTCAGTTATAGATGATAGTCCAGCAAGCAACTACTAACTGTTTGGCAAACGCATGCTTAAACCGTCCAAGTTGTTCGGCAAATCAGCTGCTAGTCGATACGTTCGTCAAATACAGTCCGAGAAACACGTCAAACGAATCAGTTTACTGCCAGGTAATTTGAAAACTAGGCGAAGTTTCAAAAATTGTCTTGACGGTCTTCTGTGACTTTACGTAACTCACACAAAAATGCGAGAGGAGCACTACTTCTGGACGGACCCGAATTCTTATTTATATTGTCTTTCACGATACACATCTTCGTTCTGACTCCCACTGCAACAAATACAAAAGTAGATTCTGATCAATGGCAGTGTCGCTCTGACTAAACAATGCGCGCAGCTCGTCTCCGAACATTCGTTTGTAAGGATGCAAGAAATGGAAAGAATACTCCAAAATTGATTAAATTTGCTAGTATTTCATGTAGCTACGCTCCATTGGCCATTTGTTTTCTTGGCGAGTTGACTTACGTGCTCATTCAGCCTCTGCTGACGTTACACTTAAATATTCTATGCGAATGAGTTGACATGCGTTATTTGCCTAATCTTTAATCGCAGTATAACACACTCTTCAACCTCATCTGCAGAAGTTTTTATGCCAAGATACTTGACCAAGATTGTAAATATATTACACTAACATCCTTATGAGACCTAGACGGTAGAACGGAATCATCAAAACTTTCCACACAGTGTATTGAAATAGTTCGATGTAGCAGCATTTGTTGTAAACAGTATGACGCATTTTCTGCAACGTCTTACGATGGACATCGCCAGTGATGGCTTGTTGTTGTATTCTTGAGTCCAAAGCCTGGTTTGTTGAAGCTGCCCATGTTAGCATATCCTGTGCAGGCTAGTTCATCTCTGCATAACTACCTCAACGCACATCCATTTGAAGCTACTTACTGTAGACAGACTTAGACCTACCTGTACAATTTTTATTCTCCACACTTCCTTTCCTTATCAAATTGACAATTTCTTGATGTTTCGTCATATGTCCCTTCAATCAATCCCTTCGTTTAGTCAAGTTCTGCCATAAATTTCTGTTTTTACCAGTTCGATTCAGTACTACCTCATTTGTTATTTGGCCTACCTATCTAATCTTCAGCATTCTTGGGTAGCACCATATTTCAAAAACTTTTATTCTGTTCATGTCTGTGCTGCTTACGTCCACGTTTCACTTCCGTAAAGGCTACTATCCAAAATACGTTTAGAAAAGAATATAGCTCTTAAGTTGATGTTAGTTGTAAATAAATTACCCGTTTTCAGAAACGCTTGTCTTGTTGTGTTTTCAGAAACGCTTGTCTTACCTATTTTAATTCGATTACACTCCATTAGCCTGTTATACTGTTCGTCGATGTTCATCTTACAAGCTCATTTCAAGACTATCCATTCCGTTCAGCTGTTTTTCTGTATCCTTTGCCGTCTGACAGAATTACAATGTCATAGGAAAACTTCGAAGTTTTTATTTCTTTTCCATGAATTTTAATTCCCCTTCAAAATTACTTCTTGGCTCCTCACACTACTTGCTCATTGTACACATTGAATAACATCACGGGGGGGTTATGCTACACTTCGGTCTCGCTCGTTTCTTGACTGCTGCTTCCCTTTCATGTCCTACCACACTCGAAACTGCAGCCTGGTTCTCGGGGACAGCTTCTACTTGTTTTTCCATTCTTCTGTAAATAACTCGTGTCAATATTTTGCAACCATGACTGATGGTTTTGTAGTATTAACACTTTTCTGCACCTGCCTTCTTTAGAATTGACTTCTGTATTCCCTTACGCCTGCTTCATTTGTTGCATTTCCTTCTTTTCTCCCTTTCGTCAGTTTAATTATCTCCTGTATTATCCAAAGATTGCCTTTTTACCTATTTGATCCTCTGTTGCCTTTCCTATTTCATCTCTCAAAGCTATCCATTCGCCGTCTATCATATTCCCCCCGTTTCAGTCCGACGCTGCTTAATGCCCCCACTGCAACTCGAACTGTTTAAAATGCGGTTCCGAAATCCCTTCTTGCCATTATATACCCACCTTCCAGTGTCTCAACGGCTCTTCCACATGTACATCATTCTTACTTTGGTTCTTAAACCAAGTGGAGCAATGATTGAGTTATGCTCCGTGCAAAGTTCTACCAGGCGGGTTCCCCTTTCATTCATTTCCCCTAATCCATATTGTACTGTTTATCCTCCTCGTCCTTTTTCTATTACCCAATGCTAGTTACCAGTCACAATTAAGTTTTCGTTTCCCTTAACTATCTGAATAATTTCCTTTGTGTCATCGTTCTTCCAATCTCTTCATCTGCAGAGCGAATTGGTGTACCAACTTACACTGCTGTGGTAGGCGTTACCTTCGTATATATCTTGGCTACGATAACTCCTTCAGTATAATGTTCATAGTAACTTACCTGTGTGCAATAGTAGTATTGCATTTACCGTATTTTATTTTGTGTTGATAACTCTGTATTAAGCTGATCAGCAATCGGTTCCTTCCTGCCGTCGCACTTCACTAATTCCCATTGTGTCTCTAACTGAAAAGTATCCGTTTCCCTTTTTAAATTCTGGAACTTAGCTATCCGATTAAGAGATCACACATTCCACACTTGGCACGCAGAATGCCTGTTTGCTTTTCTTGACGAGATGCTTCTGAGTAGTCACCGACCAGTGTTCCAAAAAGGGGACTGTCTTACCTCTGGAATATTTTACCCAAGAGGATGCCAGAACAGCTGCTTGCCGTCGAAAAAAGGGGGGAGGGAGGAGGGGAGAGAGAGAGAGAGAGAGAAGTTACCATTTGCTTTCAGTCGTTCGCAGTGCCAGCACTGCAAGGTCATCTTGGATAATTTTACAAGATCCGATCAGACTGATGCCACTGCAACTACTGCCGTATGACTACTTTTAGCAAAAAAAATTTAGCTTGGCCTTTCCACAGATACCACTCCTTTATGGTTGCACCTACAGTACGGCTATTTGTATCTCTGAAGCACGCATGCCTCCTCACGTCGGCAAAGTCCGTGATGTATTTCAAGAAGAAGAAAAAGAGGAAAAAGGTAGGTGTGTGTGTGTGTGTGTGTGTGTGTGTAGGGGGGGGGGGGGACGGAGGGAGGGAGAGAGAGGGCGGGGGCGGGTTCGGACTTCCCATCGATTATCGCGCATTCACAGGCGTTTGGTGGACTAGTGTGTCTCATCGCCCTTCACTTTGCAACCAAAAAATTCCTCCCTTTACTAATTCGTGAGAATTTCATTTAATATTTATGATCTGTGCACCCGTAGCGCTTACGATAACCTAAATTGTCTAATAGTTTCATGGAGAACAATCGTTGATATTTCTGAGCATTTTCAAGTAAGTTCGTTGCTAATTCAATTGATTTATTCTTCAATATTTTCAGCTCTGAATAAGGATATCTTCCCTCCTCTTTTCCCCTTACAAACCATCACGGTTTACCTCTTCAAGCTATCGACACTATTCGCCACTATTTCCTCGGTCAACGTTTTTACCATATCAGAAGAGCGTTGCCGTTATTTTTCGTTTTGTGTCTGAAATTGGGGATCGAAAAGACCGTTTGGATCTCACTTTTCGAGTTTAGCTGCACTGCAGCTTACACATGGACTACAGCGGCAAATCAGTTAGGCAATAGAGGTAACACAATCGCCACGAACAGTGAAAAAAACGAAATTCGCAATTTGATTACACCGTTGCTTCATACATAACCATCGTATGAAAATGCTGCCCTCGTACCATTTGCGAGCTTACGATAGTAGTAGTAACGGCGCTATCATACAGACCTTTCTTAAAAATAGGAACGACCTGCGGCCTATTGCAGTCACACTGAACGCTATTAATAGCACGTTATCTGAAAATTATTATATGAATGATAATGGGGTGCATTGGAACAGCGCTGAATGGCATCAGTGCTGAGAAGTAATGTTGTGCCTCAGTCTGAACTCATAAGGGCGTCAGAGCGTGGAGAAACTCAGATTTGCAATTAGCATGTGCTGATTCTCAATACGAGGAGTCGCACTTGAAGATCCCCACCCCTCCCACGCCCCCCCCCTCCCCCCGCCCACCCTCTCTCTCTCTCTCTCTCTCTCTCTCTCTCTCTCTCTCTCTCTGCTACAGGTTAGTGCCGCGATGTAATCCATGGAGCGAAGACTCTTGCCCCAATTCTTGTGCTGTTGAGCATGAGTCGCATCTCAGATGACTTAAACGTCGACGGAACGTTAAATTGTTAAGTTTCTTCCTTGTGCATTAAAACTGGGTGTCAGGGTAGAAACAAATAAGACATTGATTGAAAAGACATGACGGCACACTTATCTGATCCACGTATTTGAAAAGCGGCGAGACTGGCGCTCTAGTTGTCTGAAAGGAAACGAAAATTTTATTTGGTGTGGAGTGCGAACGTTAATAAATTCCTGTTTTGCTTGTCCGTAATTAATACGTATCAGCGCTTCAGGAGGACTGAAGCACAGTTGGTTTGGGTTCCACGAAGGACACTGAAATAACGGCACACCAGCGGAAACACTGAACGAGTGAAATCAGACGTGTATCGGTGGAGCCGGAAGCTAAACACGCAACGCCCTTTCGCCATAGATATTTCATGTTTGGCTAAGATTGTGAGGTTTCAGAAACATCCAAAGTTTTCGTACGCCCGTGGCTGATCAAACATTATGATAGGGCGTCGTCCGTTTTCTTTTCTCCGACATAAACGCAGCGCACACTCATTTGTTAGTGACGTCTGGCGGTCGATCGGTATTGCGTAATTCACTAGAAAGAGAACTGTTACTGCCAGTTTGTCTCAAAACACTGCGGTCTCAAAATACTGCGGCTGATTGTATCGGGAAGGATTCTCATACAAGGTTGCAAACTTTCTGGTTTGCTTCTGCTGTTCATTGTCAGCTCGTCTCGCCGACTAGTTATTACACGCTGAGTCACCAGCTAGCTGCCAAGGCCGCTAGAGCTTTTTTGGCCCGCTGAACTTCGTTGCGGCGTGACTTGCACTGCGCACATGGTTGAAGCAACCAGTTGGAAGCCATAGCGGACAGAAGTTAAATGGAAACGCTGACGTTCTGTTTCATGTGCAAGAATTTACGTCTACTTTCGTACTCGGCAAACTATTATGAAGCGCGTGGCAGAGGGTATTTCCCATTATACCAATTATTAATTTCTCCCGTCCCATTGACGTATGGTGAGCGGAACAAATGATTGCTTAAACGCCTCTGTGCGCGGTGGAACTTTGTCTTTGCTATCAGTATGGCAGCGGTACGTAGATTCCTTACTTATAGCTGGTTAGCTGGTTATTGAAACTTTGTGAGTAGACTTTCAAAGTGTCTAAAAGTGTCTGCCAGTTACATTTGGCCCCCAATTGTTGTTTTCGTCATCAACACTAAAACTAATTTGATGCTCTTCTCCAATCTCATTTCATTCCAGCATAACTAAAGTATCCCACTACCTCCAAGATCTACCATATGCACTCACATTTAGTCTAGGCTTGGCTTATCCCTGTGATTCTTTCTTCAGATCCACTTTTTAGAATCGTCTCTTGCCCTAATATGTGCCCATCCAGTCCCTCTCTTCAATTCTTTATATTACTTGTTAGCAATTTTTCTCGTTGGCTCGTCGCTGGCTTGCTTTTCTTACTAGATCAATCCATCTCATCAACAGCCTTGCAACATCATAGCTCAAAGGCTTATGGTTGTTTCATTTCCGTCTCCTTCAGTGCCCAAGTTTTACACGACACAGACATCGGCTCCAGTGTTTCACATGAATGTTCATTTGGTCTCCGGGATTTTTGTATATTACCCATAAAGAAATTTGTAATTGCCGCTGCCGGCCAGAGTGGCCGAGCGGTTCTAGGCGCTACAGTCTGGAACCGCGCGACTGCTACGGTCGCAGGCTCGAATCCTGCCTCGGCCTCGGGCATGGATGTGTGTGATGTCCTTAGGTTAGTTAGGTTTAAGTAGTTCTAAGTTCTAGGGGACTGATGGTGACCCCAGCAGTTCAGTCCCATAGTGCTCAGAGCCATTTGAACCATTTGTTATTGCCGCTCATGTTACGTCACGTCCATGTGTAAGCGACTGTGTGTGTGTGTGTGTGTGTGTGTGTGTGTGTGTGTGTGAGAGGGAGAGAGAAAATTAAGATAAAACATTAAAGAAGAAACACCCACAAATGTTTCAACACAGTTCAAAATCTGCCAAGACGGTAAGGGTAATACACAGCCCATGCTGAAGTTAATTGAAAAGTAATAAACAGCTATTTCGGATTTCGTAAAACATGCCAAGACGCGTGCAGCGTGCTTAATTCTGGGATATTATGGGGGGAGGGGGGGGGGGTGACTAAATGAGCTGTTCAACTTGTAGGAAAGTTAGAGTGGGAGCACCACAATTATAAAATAGGTCTGGTTAGTATCTCCTCAAACACAAGTCCAAAGGCGAAATTTGGACAGTTGTACGTTGCACTATTATATGCGTGTGGAAGGTTCGAGAAAATCGCTACAGCTTGACAGTAGGTGGAGGAACTATAAATATAAAAAAGGAAAGTGTAAAAGGCTAAATGTTTAGAAATACTAAATATTCCCGCTCTCATCTAGGTCGAATTGTATAAGCGCATTCTTGAAGTGAATTTTTGCCGTACTACCGCCGAAACTTCCTAACTCATTCCTCCTTACCGCCTAAAATTGTGCTCTGGTTAAAGCATTGGGTTCTTAAAAAATAGCTTGCATTGCTTCCATAGATGATATAAACGTGTGATTCTCAGGTGCTCAGAGGAAAAAGCGCTTGTGTTTCTACGACTCAGAATTAACGAAGGGACAAGCCGAAAACGAGCCTAAAGAATCGTTAATTGGTGATCATGAATTTCTCCGTATTATTCCATAATGGGAGTTGAATATTTTATTAAATATATTAATTTTGTGATTCGTCAGCGATTAAAAAACTGTAGACAATTTCGCATCTTCGTTATCTGTAATCACTTCGGATTACATGAGAAAACTGTGTCAAGTTTTGAGAGATCCTTGATGAGAAGTATGTCCTTCGCTAGCAGGAACACCTGCACCGTCATGGCGGAACTCGACTTGCGTCAGCGAAGAATCTCTTCGCGTCGGAACAGGTTCGAATTTAGCAAATCAGCTGACAGTTTGGCTTCGTCTTGGAGACTAAATTTAACCCACACGGAGAAAGAGGGAGGTAGGGGGTCTAGAGGTGGAGGTGCTAAAGGTATCGTAATTTATCACGTCGCATCTTCTGCACGATTTTCAAATGAACCTGCATCAACAGCGCCGTATAATACTTTTCAAGTTCAGTAGGAGGTTAGCACGGCACGACTTCATGCAAATTTGTTGCCGACGTTAATGAAGATGTAAAATCGATCATTAATTGGACCCTACTGGATTTGGCGTATTAACTGAAAATAAAGGAGGAAAAGTTGGTTTATGGTCATTAGAGACGTGCAACAACTCGGATTTGACAAGAACACAGCGTGAAATCTCACAACTTTTCACGGAAACCATCCAGGCATTCGCTTTCACTGATTTAAGTGAACCATGAATAACCTAACTCTGTATGGGCGTACGGGGATTTGAATACCGTTCATTCAGAATGAGCACTCACATATACATACATACATACATACATACAAGCCACCATACGGTGCATGGTAGAGGATACATTGTATCATTGCCAGTCACTCTCCTTTCCACTCACAAAGGAGCGAGGAAAGAACTACTCTCGATATACTTCCGTAGGAGCCCTGGTTTTCTTGTCTAGCCTTCGCGATCGTTAAGCGACGTATGTGTAGATAGCTGCAGGATCGTTTTGCAGTCTGTATTTCATAGTGTTTCGCGAAAAAAGATTTGTCTTCCCTCCAGGGGTTCGCATTTTAGTTTCTGTAATACTCGCGCGTTGATTGAACCTACCAGTGACAAACCCAGCAGCATGCCCCTGAATTTTTTCGATGCATTCGTCTAACCCGACCAGGTAGGGATCCCAGAAACTCCAGCAGAACACTGTGTGAGCCAAGTTGTTGTTAATTAACGAGAAGTACATAAATTCGTTACTACTACTACTACTACTACTTAGAAAACAATTATTGGTAATTTTTTGTTATTATGAACATAAACGCCGTTTTAATTACGACACCACCTGGGGTGTAAGATCTGAAGAACGTAATTCCTTTTTTTGTATCCACTTGCTGGCTGTTGCATGTTGTGCAATCTTTTCTGTCTAGTGCCTTATCAGCCTTTGCTTGTTGTGTTAATTTTTCGCTGATGGAAGCATTCCAAGATTATTACTTATTTTCAACCTTTTCCGTCGGTATTACAACTTAATATGCTATAAAACGCTGATGGCATGTCTTTAAACAAGAACCATTAAAGCGATCCATGGATTATCAGAATAACTTTAAAATCGTATCTTTGTGGCCACTTTCACTGAGCGCGTTGTCGTTGTGGTTAGGTAATGGATTCGCATTTTGACACCGACGGTGGCGCCTCAGTGGTTAGGAAGTGGACTCGTATTTGAAAACGGCGATTCAAATGCCCGTTCAGCCAAGCTTATATCTAGTAACACTAAATAGGCTGTAATATATTAAATTCTGCGCTATCTTGAAACAGTAGTGTAGTTAAGTGCGTGAAATAAGGCCTTAGACAACAGCAGAACACTTTGATACACTTACGATAACTATCAAGCAGAAATATTGAAAATACATGCACGAGGAACCTTTTTGAACTCTTAACGTTGATGGATTCGAAGAGGGTAGCAATTGATTTAATTCAAAACGACAAAATAGGCGCGAATTTATTTGTAGGCTCTATGTTCACGACAAAAAGACATAACATTATTTTCTTCTGCCGAGTGAAAATGCGCTGCGTGTAGTTAAAGTACACAAGCAGTGAAACTGGCGATCTGATACTCTTGAATATTCAGTTGTATTATCCTACGTGATTGTTCATACTTCCATAAAAGTGACTTTTAGTTCTACTGCCATTTTTATTCGTAAATACGCAGTTCGCTCTCTGTTGCCCAGACGCATTTGATTGACAACGAGGCACGTTAGTTTGTGAACGGACGGATGTGTTAAAGTGTGAACCAGAGAGAGAACACACTGTGAATATCTTTTCCCAGAGAGAAATTTTCGTAAGAGAAACGGCCTGGAGTAATCGTTTGCTATGTTACGTGTTTAGAGCAAGGGTATTAGTACAATGTGCACGTGGAATAATGGACGATAAATGGTGGGTTTTCGTCAGACTTTTGGGTGACAGGACAACTTTACGAATGCTACGTTAATGACTTGAGTCTAGTGCGTGCCATTACGATTATAAATGTGGCCTAACAGTCAGAACTAAGACATACCCGACTCATTCAGAAGCAATACGAAGTGAAGATTCTGCGAAAACTGGCAGTATAAATTCACTTAGCCAAATAAGATCGCCCGGTGTATTAATGGACTATGTGTAATTTAAGTGAACTATCAAAGAATTTGATCTGACGCTCCTTAATATTCAGGTGCACCATCTCTCACGACTGGTCTTTCCTACACCAGCATAATTAGCACTTTACACTTTCAATTCTGCTCTCATTTTTTATACGAAAACACTTGCACTCTCAGTTCATTGACGACGGATTCGTTGGTTCGTGACCCACGTGTTAAAGCGTGACCAACGAAGAGAACACATTGCATCCTGTGTCTCAGCAGAGGGAATCCATCGCTACATCCGGTGGCCAAAATGGTTGTGCCATGTGAAACAATGCTCCTGCCAAACTCATAAATCTGCCGGAACGACAGAGGGCAAAAATTTTTGTCGTGGGCGAGGGTGCCGCGTTATTGACCGAAGTGAAAGATGTAACACAAATGTCCGGTATGCAACTTATTCGCTAATACCTAACCTCAAAAGAAACTTACGAGAAAATTAAAATACACGAACCGAAAGTATTTGTAACCCTACCTGGGATCATCTCTGCCGTCAAGCGCCCAGTCAGATGTTCGTCGATGCCTTGCAGTTCCTCAGACATTACGGAAGGTAAATTGATTCTTCTCCATGCTGCATCGTCGGTAGGTATGGCAATTGCCCCACAAGATGCCCATACAAGAGCGCCGAGAATGAACGTTAGGGTGTTCATACAGCATACCGTCATTTCTCGCGTTGCTTGGAGTCTCGCAAACGGAACTACAGATCTCTTCTCTCTTCCTCCACAGACGATCGAGCGACTGCCATTTAATGAGACACATGCAGCCTTTCTTATCGGTACCGAAAAGGGCGGTGAACGTCTTGGTAATCAGGTCATTCCGGGGAAGAGGTTCCCGTGTTTAGTTTAGAGGGTGTGCGTCCAGACACGTCATCACCTCCTTTACGTGGCCTCCTTTCGGCAGGAAACATTCTCGCGAGCTGAGCCTCATCCCGATAATAGTACGTAACTGTCCGATGTGACTCACTCATTTTGAGCACCTGGCTTTGTTGATTGGGATATACGAGTACTTTGGCTGCTATATGTCAGGGATTATCCCGGACAGTTCTGGTTTTTTAGTGCTGTCCTGTGTAATCTCCTGGGTTTGCAAAATATGCTAGAGGTTTGAGAATTTTAAGACTGGGCAAGATTTTTTAAAATTTTAGACGTATGTTAGGGACCTTAGCCGATCGTAGATCAAGCGCTGACGACGGTGGGGAGGCGTGGCTGCTGGTTCCGTCACAGTTTTTCACTCTCTGTTAGCCTTTTGACAACACAACAGGGACAGTGCGGTTATGTTGTTTTCGTGTGCTAAGTAACTCGTCGACACTTTTGGATCATTTTACCTCTTTTCGTATTTTGTCTCATTGCTCAACGTTTACCAAAAGCAAGTCTGTATTACCCTGCAAAAGGAATACCAATTTTTTTAAATTGCCTAATGACAGTAACAGCGAAAGTGTTAATTGCACACTACGAATTGTAGAACTCTGTTGTACATAAAGCAAAGGACGACATTACAGACCACGTGAAAACAGTTGAACATAGGAGCTGTATTAATCCAGTGTTTGTGATTCAGATTCTGAAAAAATATCACACACTATTGAAGACAAGAGTTTCAGCAGCTGTTTGAGGCGCTGCAGAAGGTTGGTATTTCATTTGCAATATTTCTAAAATGGTTGAGTTTGCAATGTCTGTGCCTGGGACAATTGCTCCAGTTATGAAACGTTAAAATTAATTCTGGACCTTTTCGCCGTGAATTATATGATTCAAAATAAAGTTTAAGACTTTTAAGTAATTTCAAAAATATGCCCTTGAATTGGACACAAAAATATAAGCTGCGACTTGAAGCTTTTTTCTCCCCCCCCCCCCCCCCCCCTCTCCCCAGCACTCACAACCCTCAACACCCCTCTCTCGTCCCCTATCAACATCCCTATCTCTCGCTGTTCTTTACGATTTTGCTTGGTGTAAAATGTGTCATATCGTTTAATTCTGTCACAAACTTCTGGACTAATTTTGTGGAGTAGGCAAATATAAGTTCGTAAGTTAAATAGATATACATAAAGGTTCAACACCTTAGTGTATTGGAACAGTCTCCATAAGATTGAGCCACGCGGACTTACAATACCAAGTTTAAATCGATGTATTAGCGCCTTTCATGTATTCCGCTATCAAACTTTTTTTTCTTAAATCGAATCAGTAGGGTAGGGAGGTAACGCTTGTAGGTAGGGGAAAACTCCTTTCACAAAGCTTCCTGTGCAGTACTTCGTACGTGCCAGTATTACGTGATCCAGATCGTTCACGTCAGTTCGGTCCTGATCATAACTTTCAGAAACTAAAATTTTTATTCGACATATATTTGGGTGGTGGTGGTGACGGAGGAGGAATATCCGGATCCCAGCCTCGTACGAATGGTGGATGTCACATAGTCGAAACACGGTCGAGGAGAGATGTCCAGTTGTATGGTACCTAAGATGTCGGCCCTTATATTGCTGAGTCACATGACATTCGCGGTTCCGATCATGGTAAGCAGCTTTACTGATCGTTGTTCGAAATCAGTATGAGGGATTGGTTTTAGACGGAACTTTCCTTCATTAATGCTCCTCTTTACTAGGTGGTAGACTCTTTCGTTGTAAAAAATTCCATGAGATCCTCTTACCCATTGCAAATGGACATCTATGTCATTTTTCCGTGCTTCTGTGTTACTCCAATATATCCGAAAATATATCTGTTAGTCTGCTCGTCAGATTTTGGATTTTGTGATTTCTGCATAACGCTTTGGGAGAGATAAGTAACAATATGAGCATAAACGAATTGGTTCCATAACAAAATTGCCTCCCATTTGGCCAATAGCTCCGCAGTACAGATAGGAGTTTCAGGTGGGTGGAAGTGCAATCACTTGATAGTTTTTACTAGGTGGACTGAACACGCAGACGGCTTTATGGTCACTTACGAAGAATGAATGACTCCAGATGGCTGAAACGGACCTTCAACAGATTCGAAAGAGGATAATATCCTGGTTCGTGAACACCGAAAAAGATGTAGAGAAAAGGGACTCAAGACACACAAATCCGAAACATTTTCAAAACGGTGATATCTGGGACTTTTAGTTTTGAGAAACAGACAACTGATGCCAAATCGTCATACGATCGCTGTTCTAGACGCAGCTAATTGATTAACAATACCGTAAATGAAAACCAATTTCTTAGTGGTTATAAGCTTATCGTGGTACTTGCTGGCGAGATAAGTATGGCGGCGTAGACCAGCATATAAACTAGGAAATACAGGCATGTGATAAGTAGCGACGACCCAATGCTTAAAACGCCGTTTCCTTCGTGTCATCTCATTCGTTACACTTGGTAGGCCGACTTATTCGGTTTTATTCCGAACATTCTTTGCACTGTGCAGTCAGACCTTTTTCTTTCGCCTCTATCCTTCGTGTGTTTTAACGTAACATTTTGCGGAAGAGATTTGCATGTTGTGTTAGAACAGCGATGCGCAGGGTACGGCTCGCTATTTATCTGATACCGATCCACCACTAACCTTTAGCTGTTCTTTTACTCGTCTTTGGTTCCCTGCGAAAGCAAAGGGCGGCCCTTGTAGAACATAGTACTTTTACAAAACATCGTTTTGACTATATTTGTTAAATAATGAGAACGTTTGTGAGGTAAGTGATGTGAACAAATTAGGGCGTTTTTTCGCGAATGTGCAATTTTGTACACCCCTAATTTAGAGGACGCCATAGATGTCAATTTCTTCGACATACTCTTATGCAAATACTCTTCTTCCACTTGAGAATTTTAGAATGATGAGAATAAACATTCCTCTCGCTGTCTTTTATTCAAAGTCAAGCTATCGGATTATCGGATTTCATGTAACAATTCCGTAAAATTTTCAGGAATTTCGAAATATGGGAAACATGGCGCACATGGTGTGACGTTAGCGTGCAGAGATTTCGCGCTGTGAACATCTCGGATTTCATAATATTGCTCTTAGAATAACTGCCTTCTTCTTTATCCGTATCACGGCACACACGCCTCTGTTACAGTCATGATTCCAAGGAATACTGGACTACTGGTCAGTTTGAGATTAGTGCTTATTTGTTTTTATTGGCAGAAAACCGTAGCCACAATTTTATGAAAATTTTGTTTATGATGTTTTCTGTTTTCTTACAAATCTACGCTTTTCTTAATCTACAGTAAATATTTATTTCAGACAAGCTCGCTATGCTTTATTTCAGAGAGTCGCCATCAACTTGATTGTAGTTTCCTTACTTCAGTCAAGTGTGCTCCCTCAGATACAGGTATCATTTTTTTCATCAGATACAGTCTAAGAGAGCAGACATGAATCGACAAATTGATCAATGATTGTGCTTGGAAACAGAGCAGTAGGCACTTACTGTACCGTATTTGCGAAATACATCATGATGAAGAAACTCGTTTGGAGCAGTTCGTCTGTGACAGCATTAGCGAATGCAGTTTTTGACACTTTTTGTCGTAAACATATTCCTCCAGAAGTGTGGGGGTGACTACAAAGACTTGTGGTCCTTGAGATATAATACATGTAAGATAGAGTAGCATATTCTTAGATTTGTGTCTGAAGATATATATGAATTTTCTCAGACACCCTTAATGCTATGCATCTCTCTTCTGTATGAGTGGCATCTTCACAAATTCTGGCTATGAATACATAAACCGCTTAAGGTCTGCAAAGCTGTTCAATGGTGTTCGTCAGCTACCTTGGTTGTATGAATATGCTGAGGAATTTCATGTGAATGAATATTACGGTACTAAAACTTACACTTTACCAACAGTTTCATTGTCTTAACTGAAATTTCACCACAAGTCTCACAGCTGTGTAATATAGCCTGAATTTGTGGCCTCTACTACATTTAACACTCAGGGAGAATGGCTTGAATGAATGCAAACTTGGAGAAAGTGTAGAATAGTAGGGAGCGATTAAGATAGCAGAGCAATTTCATACAAATAGATACAACAGCAGTCTATCTTGTGTAAATGGAAATGTCAAAGTTACAAAAAGATCAGTCATCTAATAGCCACTAAACAAAGCGGATAGGTGATAGCAAGTGTCAGTATTCCTAGTGAACATCAAAGGGCACAGTTTCAGTACAGAAATTAATTCATACATTACTGAATAACTAGTCTTCAGAGAATTAGTTCATTATACCATTTTTTAAATTTTTTTAAATGATGATGATGCTTTCGATCACCAGTGGTAAATAGGGTTGTACACACCAGGAAGTGATTACTGCATTATGCAATGTGATGATGACATAAGGTGCTGCCATCTTATCCTTGTGCATGTAATATGCTCTTCATGTTTGTCCCAAGTCTTGTTTCAGTGCTGGAGTGTTGTACCAGTTGTTCGTCTCTCTGTGCCAATTATTTTACACCTTTTACTGAGGGCTGGAGTGGTGGCATGTGTGGTGTTGCATCAGCTTCCATTTCTGGCAAACCATAAATACTTCACAGAATTGGCCATATGAAATTTATTGGTGACAGGCTGAGTGGATAAACATACTGTCTTTGGATGAGCTGTCTTAAACATATGCTACAGTAATGACTGCATGTATTTTAGATGCCAAGACGCTGATAACAAGTGAATAGCCTGCGTTGTTGACTAGCTAACTGGACGCTCACCAAGTTTGGCAGTCCCATGTGTCATGGGATACAAGTAATACCAGTCCTTACATAATGAGAAGAATGTGAACAGCAACTGCTGCATCAGGGACATTTTAAGTCCAGGGTACCCTTCTTCAGGCAACTCCACTCACAGTATTTAGCAGAACATTGCCCAGCCAAAAATTAAAGGGAATGAGTAAGCATTCTTTGAAGAAGTACCCTTGCCTTAATAGTCTGCGATTTGTCTGATGTGTGTTCCTTCAAACATGTCTGGGATGTGGTTGATTGGCAAGCTATTGTTACTGTGCTCCAGCAACCAGTGTTGATGCTTCTTGAATTTGTGTGCAAACAGAGTGAAGAGAGATTCTCATTGGACATATCTATGCCAATTTTTGTTTGTTTGTTTGTTTGTTCATTCACTATGTTCCGTGGATCCCATCAAGAAGGAGAATCTTCAGTGATGCAGAGAGAGTCGAGATATTCATTAACATAAGACAATAATATTAAAACTTGACCTGTTTACTGTTTTAACAGTAGTCTATCACTATACTGCTTAATGCTGTTAACACTTCTGCCATTTAAATTTAATTGAGTAAATTATTAAGAAAGCTGGTGTATTAGGAAAAAAAAGCTGCTACCTCCTCAGATTTACTCTGTATCTGCTGTTTAAGCTCTGTGTCCTATTCACAGCACGTTACTATTAGTCATACAGTTTAATAACAAACCCTACTACATGACATGTAATAACAGAACTTTTTAATCTATGAATCTAGATATTCAGATAATTTGTAGAAAGAGTGGTTAATGTGGTATTGGTAGGGACTCACAGTTTCTCACTTGATGTTAGATGGTAGCTTGTTGAATATTTCAACACCAGAGTACATAACTACATTCCGAGCCATGCACATAAAGGGAAAATTCACATGAAAATTATTTTTGCGTCTGTTATTGTGATTCTAAGCTACAGTGTTACATGGATTTGCCGGGTATGGGTATTTCACACTATACAGCATTCTCAAAGCCAGAGATTATGTACAAATCTGTAATCCTGATTGTTTGCTTGTTGTCATGTGTTTTATTTGTAGTATAAAGGTAATTTTAGTATGTGTAACCTACTTGATATGACGGTTTACACCAATAGTTGTATGTTTAACAGGACTGGTTGTTCTTCACATCTTTTAGCATTTAGATGTGGTGTCCTTGGAATATCCTATGTCTAAAATTAGAATAAAATATATTTCCTTTTTTTAAGAGCTGGTAATAAATCGCAGAAGAATAGTGTTATATTAATGATGAAGTCAACAACTAAACTGAAATCTCTCTAGCATTTTTTTTTAAACATTTGATACAACAACAAAAAAAATCTGTAATGTACTTAATTGGTTTTGCATTAGAGTAAGAATGTTGCAAACAATATGTTTCATGTTTAGGCATGACACACACACACACACACACACACACACACACACACACACACACACACACACACACGCACGCACACACGCACACACATTACTCACCAGTTGTAAGGGCCTCTGAACTAAACATTTGCCAGAGGTGAAATAAGTAATAGAAAAGGGAAAAGATCTCACACTGAGTATTGAACCTTAAGCTTTTGGATTTGTAGTCTCAGTGATCTGCCTAGCCACAGGACCACTGTTTAACTACTAACAGAATAATTATTAAAGAATACAAAACTATTGTTGCAAATAACAAACCATTTTTTCTTCATAATAGTATTCTTCAATCTATACAAAAGAGGTTAATGCAAGAGTTGAATGAATCACATTCTGCTGAGGAAATTAAAATGATCACTCGTAACAGCAGTAGAACTCTCTCCTAACTATGGTGCATACTGTCAGTAAGGATGTGGACAAGCTTAGTTGACATCAGTGTGTTTCTGTTCCCTTTAGATGTAAATGTGTAATTTCACATTTCAAATATAATGGTTGAATGTGTTTATCAGCAGATCTATGTAACAGGTCAACAGTTGTTAATAAATAGCTTTTTTCCACTTTTGAGTTGGTCATTATTGTAATCATTAGCAGATAGACTGGTGACAGCAAAATATTATTGAGAACTAAACTAAGGTACTGAGAATATCTGTAGCAATGTTTTGTAGGTTGTTAGTCATATTTGTTTACATTACTTTCTGTTAATGATCCAGTCTTCCAGTATCTTGCAATGCCAGGTTGATTTCTAGTAACTACACACACCAGTATTTTAAGGCTGTGACTTTTCTTGAGTAAATCTCTCCACTATACTCCCAGCAGCATGATTTTAGAACTTTGAGTAGCAACAGCTAATCATGTGTGATTCATGCTTATGTAATTGCCCACGTTTATTTTTGGATGGGGGTAACTACATAATTGTTACGTTTGTTCGGTGGTATTCAGAATGCTGCTTAATATAATAGTGTTGTACAAGCAACTACAATGTATTTCAGTTATTGAGCTTGTAACATATAAATGCAGACAGTAGGTCACAACAGCTTCATGGTGAACAGTGTCTGGGGATAATGAAGATTTCTCTCTTCTGTGAGTGTCAAAGATTGAATGACATGGCAAGAGTTCGAGTAAGTGGAAGCTATATTGTCCATTAATCACCCATGATTGTTTCAAAAATATGAAAAGGTTTTCAGATACCAACACTACTCATGACATTTGTTGTCTAGTAAATAATTTATTTAGTGACATGTTTTGAGGTGATACCTCATTATCAGGCTATAGTGGCATTACAAAAACATTCAGCATAAATGTATAAAGACATTAAAGTTTCTTTACATGGCTGCTGTGATCATTCTGAGGAGAAGGGAAAGGATAACCTAGTAAGAGGCAATGTCACTTTGTATATTGGTCTGCTGTTCACTTCAAAATTTTTATTGAACTGTCAAGTAACTAATGGTTTTATAAAAAATTTTGTATGAAGAGCAGATCAATATACAAAGTGTCATTGCTAGGTTACACACACACACACACACACACACACACACACACACACACACACACACACACACACTCTCTCTCTCTCTCTCTCTCTCTCTCTCTCTCTCTCTCTCTCTCTCTCTCTCTCTCTCGCAAGACAATCACAGCAGTCATGTAAAGAACCTCGAATATCTGTATACAATTATGTTAAATGTTTCTGTAATGCCATTATAGCCTCATGAGAAGGTATCACCTTGGAACATGTCACTAAATGAGTAATTTAGTATCAGCAAATTTTGTGACTGGTAGCAGTATTTGCGAACCTTTTCATATTCAAGAGTTAGAGTAAACTAACTCTACATAATGAAGAGGGGGAATTATTTAAAATAATGTATCTTTCTTTGTGAATGTAACATGAGAGTAGGAGTTTAGGGAACAGGTCAACCATTCTTGCATATAACAGAAAATATGTTAAGATCAGGAATATTTAAGGCAAGTGCAGAAAGGAGGAGGGAGAGGGGGGGGGGGGAAGAGACAGAGAAGAGCTGGATTACAACCACATTACCTCAGCAATACTGTGCATGCCACATCGTTCCCTGTAAAATTCTTAAAACCTTTAAGCTTAAATACTGAAAGAAAGGAAGAACAAATAGTCTCTATAGAACGCCATTAAAGGCGGAGTAAACGTTTCTTCCACCTGTAGGGAGAATCAAATTTTATCGTCTAGAATTGCTCTGCCAACATTCCAATGGCTACATTTCCCGGCAACATTTGACACAAATAAGAACAATTCTCAGTGTTATTTCTGGTTCGCTGAAGATATAATGAAATTTACTTCTGGCCCAAACTGCAAGCACACAGACAGGTACAAACAGGTTCTCTGTTTTTCTTGTAACTCAGGTTGCCAGTAAATGTGGCATACTTAGGTTCATTAAGGGGGGGGGGGGGGGAGAAACCACTTTGCTACATACAGTGATCAAAACACTGTTACCGTTTTTGAAGTCCCATTAGGGAGATTTGGAAAGCGTCCTGAGGAAAATTTCCTAGAATTCCGGGGAAGTTCGACATAAAATAACTTGTCTTTTAAATGAGATGCATAAATTGCAGATCATTCAGCTCCATCTGCAAATGCACAGGGGTGCTTTTAAATGAGACGGCAAAGGGTCAAACACAAACGTGAGACTGTTAGTATCATGAAAATGTTTAGAGAACTGTCATTGTAATTCTTTCAACATTGCAATGAACTAGTCAAAATTCACATTTTCCTTATCACCAGGTGGACTAGAGAAATAGGCATTGTTCTTTGTCAGAAGTTGTCCCTGCTACAATGCAATTTTCTTATAAAGTGCTTACATTTTCCCCATCAAATAATAAGTAAGTTGATTTTCATGTTTCAATGGGCATTCAAGTGTGCAAATTAAGTCCACTAAAAATGTGAGGTCTCGGATCTTCAGATTATTGTTCCTGCTTTCCTTTCCCCATCAGAATTCAACATTATCAGTCTTAAATCCAAAAAAATCATTTTAGGCCTGCCCCCTGACTTAACCAATGTACTTTGCAGTAATATATAACATCTGATGAGTCTCCTGTACATAAAATCAATGATTTAACTGGTACATTATGAGACAATAAAATTCTGATTCTGTTTTAAATGTTGCAGATATTGAAGCTGATAGTTTCATTGGGCAAGAACCACAGACATCTGCAACTGGGCTGCCACGAGTACCTAACATCAGTGTCCCAAAACTATTCTCACCACTGAACAATCAGCAACAAAATGCTCCCTCAGGTAGTTTTCACCTGATAGGTACAACAAGCATTGACAGTAGCAGAACATCCCCTGGACTGCAAAACATACCTCTGAAGCCTCCTTCACCTCCAGCACAGCAAACTGAGGGAAGTATAACTGTCGTGAAGGATCTGCCTCAAGCAATACCTGCACCACAGCCTCTGGAAACAGTTGGTCTTCCTTCTGGAGGTCCGCCAGCACATTCTCTTGTGCAGCCTGCTACTCAGACATCGTTTCCTGCACCTGTGGCACCATTTCAGTTGACCAGCCCACCTCAGCAAGAAGTACATATTCCTGATCGTCCACCTCAGAGTACACCACTTTACAGTAAGTATTTATGTTTTGCCACTTAATGTGCCAATACATATAAGGCTATTGCCTTAGTTACTCTAATTATTTATGAAGACACCTTCATATGTTGTTACCCTCTCTCTATACTCACAATTCATGTAAAAGAGCTTAATGAAGTACGTGACCAATTTTGAAGTTTATTGACTACATGAGGGTCTAGGGGATGACCTCACACTCGTTGCAGTTTCCAGTAACTGTTCTGAGTCATGGTAATTTACTAAATTTTAGGCAGGATATTGGTAATGAAATAAAAATGCCCTTAACACAGCAGTCTTGTTTAGTAAACAAAAAAAATGTTTTTTTCACCCTTGCTTAATGCCATGAGTACTGATAAAGATTGGCCCACTAACGTGGTAATGAATTTATTAAATCCTGAAACTCAAGGTGCTCTTCAGACTTGAATCCTACGAAATCAACTGTGGAAAACTTTACTAAACCCATAAACCTGTAGAGAAATTTTGTAAGCTTATATTCCTGTTACATGAAAATTTCAAATAATTTTGGCCACAACTGACATGCCACACATCCGCATACGTCCTTCCTCAACGAGCTTGTACAACCAACAGCCCCAGGCCAAAAAGCTACCATCTGACATTTCAAAATTCACAAAAATGCATATTCATGTTGTAACTAAAACTGCATGTCCAAACATTTTATGTTTTTAATGCTGCATAGTGGACAGTGATATGGGACTTACTTCGCTGTAGAAACGCCAGACTCGCAGATCTGTGTGTAACTTCAGAGTGGAGAGGAAAAAATGTACCTATTTACTGCCTTGAACGTGTTGGGTTTTTTACCTACTAAACAGGATGTGTGGGAGGCATTATTCTTCCTCTTTCATCTAAAAAAATCTGCTGCAGAAAGCCACCTTTTGCTAGTGGAACACATGGATAAGATACTGTTAGAAACTACATGCAGGTATTGGTCTTGATGTATCAAAGAATGATTTAGAGGTGAGTGACAGAATGTGTCCTAGTAGGTGTGATGTACCATGAGATTTGGTATAATTTACACAGGAAGAACAATGGGTATGTTCTATCACATAAGGGACACAGTTGCTCACAAAGTTAACATTTATTAACAGCACTGTTGGTACAAGAAACTAATCATAGAAATGATTACAATGTCACGCAGCACCCATCGCTGGGGCAACTGCTTAAAAACGCAGTAAACAGTCCACCTCTGACCGACCACTGCATTCACTATGCCCATTTCCTATGTGAGTGACAGAAGCAACTTCAGATACAATTTTGATATGTTGAGTGCATTCCATAAGCAGAAATTTATGACCTGAAATGAACTGTATGCAAAATCTATGTAATGTGTTTTTACCTCTACAAACTCTTAAAAATTTCATGCTGTCTTATACGTAGTTTCATGTAACACAGTAACTATGATCTATAACAAGAGGAAATACAGTCCTTAATCAAGCAGCGTATCAGTTTCTTAGAGGCAAAAGAATCAAGTCTGTCCTGCGCTGTTAGTCACTTCCGTTGCTTATGTAGGGCGTAGTGTTGACAGCACACAACAGCTTCAGGAGAGAGAGAACGCTACCACAGCTACAGCTAAGGAAGTGGCCTAGGTTGACAACGTCCGTGCCACTGCTGGTTATCCATTCTAACTGGCGACATTTGAATTCAAAGTGTTTGAATCTCATTGCTGCAGCACACGCGATGGATGGCAACAGTTATGTCTTCTCAGTGAAGTGCTGGAGCTGATGTGCTGGCTGCTATGAAGAACTTAACATCTAGTTTTAAGAAAACTATTTGGCGAAAAAATTTGATTCTTTCGCATCTTTTCAGCTTGATACCTTTGCTCGATAAGGGACTGAATTTCTTTTTGTTGTTAGTCATAGTTGCTGTGGTGCATGAAAGTAAGTAAATGGCTGCACAAAATTTTTGTTTTCAGAGGTAAAAATGCATTGTGTAGAAGGTGTTTATAGTTGATTTTAGGCCATACATTAATGCATATAAAATGTAGCAAACATATTGAAATTGCATTTAAAGTTGAGAGCAGAATGATATGTCATTTCTTTCTCTGGATATTGGTTTTTATTCTCAGCATACTGGATATGTGTGGCATGCCAATTCCTTCTATGCACATAGAGAAGCAGGTGGTTGTAAAAATTGTCATACTTTAGAAACGGCTCAAGATATCAAAACTAGTTTCTTTGCAAATGACAGTATGCAAATACTTCGTCATATGATTAACACTTAAAAGGTTTTGGTCAAATGTTTGAGCTCGTTGAAAACAAGACTCCCCATAAATTACACAATGGGTTTTTATTCGAATTTTCATAGCCAAATGAAGAGTGAGAAGTAGACTAATGCTACACAAATCAAGCTCCGTGAAGTCTAGCTTTGCAAACAAATATTTAATTGTTTGAATGTAATTGGGCAATTAAGGAAAATATGTGAGTTGAGGGAAAACAAATATTTTGTGAACAGTTGCTGGTCGTTTATTGTAAGTGAAGTTTCAAAAAGTTCATCTCTTCAAGGCATAGCTATTTTATGCATAAAAAGATATATTGGTGTGATATTTGTCAAAAAGGCTTCCTTCGAATCAAGTACTCAGTTTGGGACATTTTGAGAACATTACGCGCTAGGAAGACCCTGAGGTGGCAGTAAGATCACGCTTTCTGAGTAAAGCTTGAAAATAAGAAAAAAAAAATTTAAAAATGGTCAAATGTTTTGTGAAATGATTTGCCTAAAAGAAGTAAAATAGATTAGAGAAATGTTTGACGGGGCTTTGAATATTTATTATGTTTAAGCAAATCATTTCACAAAACATTTTACTTTCTTTTAAAAAAATTATGCTCTGTTTATGCTAACTATTTAGCTTAATTGAAACAGTTGGCATTAACATTGACTGCTGATGAATTATGTTCCCAATCCAACAATCAAATATTAGTAAAATTTTGTGGGTATTCAATGTGTTTTATTAGGAATTTAATATGTGATATACTGGGACAGGTATCTCAAGGGGCTGATTTTAGACCACCTCAGCTCCTAAGGCATTGAGGTCCATCTTGAAACTGGTGTGGAGACTGAGGATGATGATGGGGATTGAGTAGTCCATGTTGTGTTGTGGCAAAGTAGAGCTGCTTTCAGAGTGCAATGCTATCACTCGATCATACCATTGCTGACAGTCTGGCGTGTGGTGGTGTAGTGACAAAGAGTGCCACAGAATCGGGCTAGCTCACTGAATAGCTGGGACTCAAATTGCAATCTGCGATCCATGATGCTGTGGAGTGGAAGTCCAGAACGAACAATCCATTTACTCACAAATGCTTGTGCCACAGTTTCAGCTGATATGTCAGGAATAGGTTTCACCTCTGACTAGCAAGTGAAAAGATTGACAATATTTAAAAGATACCGCTGCTGTCAGAGATAGGAAGGGACTGACAGTACGGTGTAAGAAAACAGTTGGCATTCAGAACATTTCCAGTCACCTCAGAATGTTATCTTTGAACATGGCATCTCCACTGGGGAAGAAACATTTTACTGTTGGGTGGACATGATCAGCCAAAAGAGTCACATAATGCGTGGCAGTAATGTGACCTTGCAGAGTAACCATCTGGTTCATGGAGTACCTCAGTATGGGTACCAAAACCACCATCAAACCCCTGCTATGTTTCATTATTGGGGCATAAACTCGGCCAGAAGTTGGAAACAATGTGAAACAAGATTCAACTGACCAAATGACATTCTTCTGTCGTTCCATAGTCCAGGTTTTCCTGTTATGGTAATTTGCATCACTTATGCATGGTTCTGGCCTCCAGAGTAACGGATCGCCTCATAGATGGCAAGCAGCCTCCTGTCAAAGCGCTCCATTGGCATTGTGTAGGTGTAAGTCTCCTTGAAAAGGAGGTCAAGGTTGCCGGGAACTACTGAAGTGTTGCTGCAAGGCTGCACCTCAAGTATGCTGGTTGGGATTGAACACCGGTACCAAGTGGGCATCATGTGCTGGATGAGACAGAAATGCAGCATCAGCAAAACTGTTTTTGGCAGCAGTGAAGGTGGCATCCATTTGGTTTGTCCAAGGAACCAAATTGTTGCCCTTAGTCTTAGGATCAGGAAGAGCACCTGTTAGTGGCTCTTGAATGGAGGCTCTACTGGGGAGATGACAATGGTAGAAGTTCATTATTCTGAGTTTCAGAAAGTTCATGGACACTGAATTTCCTGAATAGCCTGAAAGTTTTCATGGAGAGATACCCTCTGCACAAATGTGGTGGCCCTGGAAGGTCTTGTGGGAGGCAACAAGATGCATTTGGAGTGATTAATGATGGCCCCAAAATCATTTAGCTATTGAAACGCTTCTGACATGTTCATGCTGTTGCTGCAGTGAAGAGAAAAAAACCAGTATGTTATCAAGATAGGCGAAGCAAAAGGGTAGGTCATGTAGCTCACTCTCTATGAATTGCTGCCTTATCTGTGCAGCATTTCGGAGACCAGATGTCGTGTCAAGTGATCAAAGAATCCAAAGGGCATGCTGATGGTTGCGTTTGGAATGTCTTCCATGCCAATGGTATCTGCATATATGCCTTCATGCAGTCAAGGATGGTGAATACTAAAATGCTGCTGAGGGCATGATTGATGTTGTGAAGGTTTGGAACCTGATATCTGTCCAGAATGGTGCATGCATTAAGAGCACAATAGTCACCTCATGGTCACCAGGTGGCACCCTTCTCTGGTACAAGCTGGAGAGGAGAGGACCAGGGGCTGTCCAAATGGCAATGGTGCCAACTTGAAGCATGACCCAAAGTTCAGCTTTAGCAGCAGGTCACTCCATTGCGAGGAGTCATGGTTTTCTGAAAGCTGGAGGACAAGGCATGGTGCAGATGTGATGGACTGTGCTGTGCTGCACTTCCTAGGTCCCAGGTGTGTTTGTGGGATGGCTACAAAATACGTGAGAAGTTCCTGGTACTGCCATGTGTCAATGGCATGGGTGAGCTTCAGCGCAAAGTTTTGCGCAACATGACGGAATTCAACAGCTGAACGACAGAAAACCTTGTTGATGAGATGAGAACTGGCACTGTCATGGAGAAGGCAGAAATGTGCAAAGAAATTGCAGAAACGTGCTAAGAAATTGGCACCGAAGATTGGTTCTGTGATGTCTGTGATGGTGAAGGTGTGGTGCAGACCTAGGTCCAGTTGTATTGGGTAGACACCATAGATGGTGATGGAGAAGTTGTTGGCAGCTGAGAGCCGAAATGGTGTTGCTGGTTGACACTGTACTGGTTGTTATCTATCTCATTTCTTAGATAACTGAAAAATTGTGGAATCTTAAGTGGGATATTGTGGTAGGACCACACTCTCGCCACGTGTTTTTGAATGAGAATAATACGACTAGTTCCAGCATAATTTCAGCAAGCCTTATTTTTTAGTAGCTGCTGAAAGATTACACACAGCAGATCTCGTTTGTCTAGGGGGTTCTCGAAGTTTTGTCAGCAAAATAATCATTCCAGCAAGTGTGGCCTGGGTTTTTCTTCTTGTTTGAAATAAACACCACCGGATCTGAAATACTTTCAGCTAAGAGTTATATTTATTCGTACTTTTTGTTAGTAACTGCACCATTTTCACTATGAACATTGATACTCTAAATCCATTATACTGCACTTGTCGCATAAACATGTCCATCTCCCTCCAGTACAGACAAAGAAGTGGCAGGCAAGCCATCATGTGCCCAGAAGTTACAGACATTCAGGCATTCTGGATTCTTTCGTCTACTGACCTTAATAAACTCCAAAGATACATATAAATAAATATATATAAATATACAGCATTTAACATCTTAAACGAGTCCATTATTTATCATAAAAGAAAATATTCATAATTAAATAAATTAAACACATTTTCTGGCATCATAATGAAATTATCTTAACTATTTACTGTGGGCATAGTACTTTTCGCATGAGATAAACTTTATCTCCGACAGTTCATTACATTACAACGCCCAGGGATCTGTGCACCAGGGTAGACATCCAGATTAGAGGGTGTCAATAAGGAAATGCTGGCCAGACTATCTACATGAGATCGACAGGCATGTAGATGCACCATGACAACCATGTTTGCTCACTGGCATATGCCATCGGCATTTGATTGGTTGCATGTTGGGTGACAATGGGAAGCTTGCTCTCCAAATGTGAAGTGATTCCAGCACATAGTGAATTTGACTTTGGTGCAGCAACATTCAAGAAGTGTGCTGGTAAGGGTGTGTGGCGGTGTGGAAATAGCAGCTGGCTGGGTACAAAGTGGGTGCCAGTGTGTTGCATTCCACTGTGTGGTGAATGGTGTAGCTAATTTGTCAGAGGCAGAGTTGGTTAGGCTGGTAGCAGCAACATGAGCTGGGCCAGAACATGGGGCCGCAGTGAGTGTTTTGACCACGGTGTCAGCGAGGGTCACTAGTTACTGCAGTGAAAGTGTCTGCTGAATTGCGAGGATGGCATGTGCCTGGTCAGGCAGTCGGTTCAGGCAAAGCACACACAGCAGCTTGTCTATAACTTTGCCAATCTCGACTGTACTGCGAAGGTGGCACAGGAACTGTGACAGAATACTGATGTCAGTGTCATTGCCAGTAATCAGCTAATGTACTCTCATAGCTGGGGCCACAGAGAGGCAGCATACGAGCTCCCTCTTGAGGTGCTGGAAAGCCTCATGGTTGGTGGCACATCGATGCCAAGTGCAATGGAAGCTGGCCTCGACCCACTTGAACTAGTGGGCTGGTCGTGTAGGCGAGAAAGGTAGTACTGAGACGGCAATGTGGGAGACCATGGGTGGCAGCTCGCTGGACATTGATGAGCCAACAATGTCAGCAGTGGTGGTGCAGTAAGTGGGAATCACTTAGTTGGAGCTAATTATGATGTACGTCAACAAGCGGTCCAATTGGTCTTTGCCAGTCATGTGTCACCACTTCAGGATAATTTATAGAGGAAGTGAAACAGAGATGTTCTAGCACAAAAGATAGAATTGCTCACTAAGTTTACAAATATTGGTACAAGTAACTGGAAACACCTATGACAGGGGTGACCACTTAGCCACTGTAAAGGGCCCATCGCAGGAGAGTACACTGAAGAATACAGTGGACAATCCATTGCTCAGGTGATGGCTGCTCTCCTGATATATCCTGTCAAACAAGTGACCACTAATGCTAAACACAACCTGTTGCCCAGATAACCACTGAAACCACAGCATGTACTGTTGCATAAGCAAACAATGTCACTCAGGTGGCCACTGAAATTGCAACAAATCCCATCCCACAAGTGACCAGTGAAATCATTACACCATCGCAGCACACGCAACAAACCACTACACTCTGTCTTGGGACCATGTTAGTACCCATTATATGCAGGTCTAATAAAACTGTAGCAGTGGAGACACATCTGAAACCTCTGGTCTGCAATCCTGCTGGACCCCTTTAAAATGGGCACACAGTGGGACAAAAATGCTGTTGAAATAAATTGGACATCAAATTTGCAGCCTCTGTCATTGGGGTCCCATTATGTTTTTATGTGGGCTGGCATATCCACATACTTGCAACACCACATGGTGACCGATGCTAAAAGCTCTCAGTTAGACTTTTCTGGCAGTGACATCTTTTGGCCTACACTGTAAGTTTGCAACTTTTCCAGCGGAGTGTAGTACTGTGCTGACTGAACTGTGCAGTACTGGTTGCTGTCGCTACAAGCTGCTGCTGCAACCTGGTCAGATGGTGAATACTGAATGTTGTTGTGTTCTTCTAACCTTCAATCTGAAGACTGGTTTGATTCATCTCTCCATGCTGCTCTATCCTGTGCAAGCCACTTCATCTCCAAATAATTGCAACCTACATCTTTTTGAATCTGCTTACTGTTTTTCTCTCTTGATCTCTCTCTATGGTTTTTACCACTCATATGTACCTCCAACACTAAATTTGTGATCCCTTGATGTCTCAGAATGTGTTCCATATGACACCTTCTTTTGATAAAGTTGTGCCACTAGTTTCTTGTCTCCGCAGTTTTCTTCAGTACTTCCTCATTAGTTACATGATCTACCCATCTAATCTTCTGTAGCACTACATTTGAAAAGCTTCTTTTCTCTTCTTGTCTAATAACATTCATGTTTCACTTCTGTACATGGCTGCACTTTAGACAAATGCCTTCAGAAAAGAGCTCCTAACACTTAAATCTATATTTGATGTTAAAAAATTTCTTTACTTCAGAAACTCTCTGCTTGCCATTGCCAGTCTATATTTTACATCCTGCTGACTTTGGCCATCAGCCATTATTTTTCTGCCCAAATAACAAAACTCAACTACTACTTTAAATGTCTCATTACCTGATCTAATTCTCTCAGCATCACCTGATTTAATTCAACTGCATTCCATTATCCTTGTTTTGCTTTTATTGAGGTTCATCTTATAGCCTCCTTTCAGTACACTGTCCATTCTGTTCAACTGCTCCTGCAGACACTTCGCTTTCTGTCACAGAATTACAGTGTCATCGGCAAACCTCAAAGTTTTAGTTTCTACTCTCTAAGCTTTAATTCCAACTCCAAATTTTTCTTTAGTTTCACTTACTGCTTGCTGTTCAGTATACAGATTGGAGAACATTGGGGTTATGTTACAACTCTGTCCCAACCACTGCTACCCTTTAATGGCCTTTGACTTTTATAAATGTCATCTAGTTTCTGTATAAATTGTAAATAGCCTTTTGATCCATGTGTTTTACTCCTGCTACCTTCAGAATTTCAACGAGAGTGTTCCAGTCAACATTGTCAAAATATTTCTTTACCTATAAACATAGGTTTGCCTTTCTTTAACCTATCTTCTAAGAGAAGTTGTAGGTTCAGTAACACCTTGCATCTTCCTGCTTTTTTCCAGAATCCAAACTGATCTTCCCTGGGGTTGGCTTGTATCAGTTTCTCCAATCTTCTGTAAAGAATTCGTGTTACCATTTTGCAACTGTGACTCATTAAACTGATAGTTCTGTAATATCCACACCTGTCAGCAGCTGCTTGCTTTGCAGTTGGAAATACTACATTCTTCCTGAAGTCTGGAGATATTTCGCCTGTCTCATACATCTTGTGCACCAGATGGAAGAGTTTTGTCTTGCCTGTCTCTCCCTAAATTATCAGTAGTTATGATGGAATGTCTCCTACTCCAGGGGTCTTGTTTTGAGTTATGTCATTGATTGCTCTGTCAAATTATTTTTGCTGTATCTCATGTCTCCCATCTCATCTTCATTTACATTCTCTACCCTTTCTATAATATTGCTTTAAGTTCATGGCCCCTGTATGGACATTCTGTATACTCCTTCCACCTTTCAGCTTTGCCTTATTTGCTTAATACTTTTCCATCTGAGCTCTAGATATTCATGCAGCTGCTTCTCTGTTCTCCAAAGGCTTTTTTTTTTTTCATGTATATCTTTCCCATAGTGAAGTGTGATTCTAAATCCTTATATAGTCTTCGAGCCATTCCTGCTTAGTAATTTTATGCTTCATATTAATCTTATTTTTAGATGTTTGTTTTCCCTTTCATCTTCTTCTTTTGCTGTATTTTTATATTTTCTCCTTCCATCATTTAAATTCAGTATCTCCAGTGATATCCAAGGATTTCTTTGAGGCCTTGTCTTTTTATGTATTTGATCATCTGCTGCCTTCACTAATTCATCTCTCAAAGCTACCCATACTGTGTTTCTTTCCCCTGTGGTAGTCAGTCATTGCCTAATGGTCTTTCTGAAACTCTCAACAACCTGTCACCCTTTCAACATATCTAGGCTCCATCTACTTAATTTCCTAACCTTTTGCAATTACTTCAGTTTTAATCCACACTTCAGAACCAGTAAATGATATTCATTGGCCCAGAGAGCTGTGGTGGTGACGGGGTTCTGTTGTTGTTCCCATGTAGCTATTTGCAAAGATGGAAAAAATCGAGATGTGAGCAGTGATTAAGTACTTCGTAAAGAAAGGTATGAAAGCAAAGGACATTCCTTCTGATTTCCAGAGTAGACTGGGGGACTCTGTTCCTTCATATTCAGCTGTTGCCAAATGGATAAATGAATTTCAATTTGGTCAGGAGAGCTTAGATGATGATCCGCTCAGTGGTCGCCCAAGACGTGTCACTACTCCAGAAATCATTGCACAAGTGCACAAAATAGTCATGGAGGATCACCGATAGCAAGTGCGTGAAATTGCTCACACTTGCTAGATGTCATCTGAAAGTGTATATTACATTTTAACTGAAGAATTGGAAGTGAAAAAGTTATCTGCAAGATGGGGTGCCACGACTCTTGATGCTGGATCAAAAACGCGTGAGAATGGGAACAATGTTTGGTCCGTTTTAGGAGAAACGAACAAGATTTTTTTTTTTTTGCACCAGTTTGTGGCCACAGATGAAACTTGGGTTCACTACTATACCTCAGAAAACCGAGCGAGGTGGCGCAGTGGTTAGCACACTGGACTAGCATTCGGGAGGATGACGGTTCAATCCCATCTCCGACCATCCTGATTGAGGTTTTCCGTGATTTCCCTAAATCGTTTCAGGTAAATGCCGGGATGGTTCCTTTGAAAGGGCATGGCCAATTTCTTTCCCCATCCTTCCCTCATTCGGGCTTGCACTCCGTCTCTAATGACCTCGTTGTCGACGGAACGTTAAACACTAATCTCCTCCTATACCTCGGAAACAAAAGTCAAAGCAGTGGAAACATGCTGATTCTCTGCCACCAAAGAAAGCAAAGACAATTCCTTTGGCGGGAAAGGTCATGGCATCAGTGTTCTGGGATGCAAGGGGATTCTGTTTATAGATCTCCCCACTGGGCAAACAATTACTGGAGAATACTATGCTAACCTCCTGGACTAATTGCAACAAAAAATAAGTGAAAAAAGGTCAGACAGTGCGCACCTGCATTCATGTGCCATTGTCATGGCAAAATTAAACCAACTAAGGTATGTATTGTTGCCACACCCGCCTTATTCACCTGATAGACTCTGTCAGGCTTTCCTCTCTTTCCAAAACAAAGTTTTTCTTGGTGGACTAAGATCACTTCAAACGTTCAAACAAAGAATTGATAGCCGGAGTTGACAACTATTTTGCAGGTCTGGAGGAAACTCATTTTCGAGATGGGATCAAGGCACTGGAACATCGTTGGACCAAGTGCATTAATCTACAAGGAGACTACATTGAGAAATAAAAAAAATAGTTTCAGTGACGGAAGTACCTTTTTCTGTTTTGTTCAGAGAACTTTTCAAACCACCCTTGTATCTTACTATTTTGTAATCAATGTGAAACCTTCTGGTGTTTCCAGGTCTCTTCTATGTATTCAGCTTTCTTTCATGATTATTAAACCTAATGTCAGTGATGATCAAATTATCCTCTGTGCGAAATTTTAACAGGTGGATTCTACTTTCACTCCGTTCCCCCAGTCCAAATTCACCTATTATTTTTCCTTCTCTTCCTTTTCCTGCTATCAAATTCCAGTCTTCCATTACAATTAAATTTTTGTCAACCTTACCTATCTGATAAATTTTTTTACTTCATTGAACATTTTTTCAGTCTCTTCATCATCTACAGAGCTAGTTGGCATATGAACTTGTACTACTGTGATGGGTTTTTGGCTTAAGATCTGACTTCGCTGCAATAATGGGTTCACTATGTTGTTCATAGAAGCTTACCAGCATTCCAATTTTCTTACTCATTATTAAACCCTTACACTATTTTGTGTCTACAACCCTGTATTCACTTCAGCAGAAGTCCTATTTGTCCTGCCACTGAACTTCATCAGTTCTCACCATATTAAGCTTCAGCCTACCCATTTCCCTTTTTAAATTTTCTAACTACCTGCCAGATCAAGGGATTTAACATTCCACGCTCTGACCCATAGAATCCCAGTTTCGTTTCTCCCTATGAAGTAGTCCCCGCACAAAGATCGAAATGGGGACTATTTTACCCTGGACTATTTTACCCTGGACTATTTTACCCTGGCCTATTTTACCCTGGCCTATTTTACCCTGGCCTATTTTACCCTGGCCTATTTTACCCTGGCCTATTTTACCCTGGCCTATTTTACCCTGGCCTATTTTACCCTGGCCTATTTTACCCTGGCCTATTTTACCCTGGCCTATTTTACCCTGGCCTATTTTACCCTGGCCTATTTTACCGTGGCCTATTTTACCCAAGAGAATGCCATCATTTATCCATAGAGTAGAGCTGCATGCTCTCGAGAAAAAGTACAGCAGTAGTTTCCCTTTCCTTTAAACTGTTTGTGCGCCATGTGCTATTTTGTCTAAAATTGACATGGTGAGACCTATTTCGAACTGGCAGGTTCATCATCAGACGGCTGTTCACATGATTTGCAAGATACAATTTACATTATTGTCAGTTTGTGATTTTTATTCTTCCACTGTGGCAAAATATTTTTGGTGCGTTGGTGCCGTCGAAAATTCTGCGCTATTTTGTTGCGAAGTTGCAGGACACACACACACATACACACACACACACACACACACACACACACACACACACACACACACACACACACACCAAAAAGAATTTGTCACCAAAAATATTTCACCATAGTGGAAGAATAAAAATCGAAAGCTGATGATAATGTAAATTGTATCTTGAAAATCATGTGAACAGCTGTCTGATGATGAACCTGCCAGTTCAAAACCGGTAACGACATTATTTACCTAAATAAATAGCCGTATTAATAGTGGATGGTTGCTGTCTTCTTCTTTGTAAGGATTAACCTACATTAATTGTTTGTGTACCAGCAAAGTGAGGTCATTTTGGTTGATGTTAGCAGTCCAGATCACTCAATGACCCAAACTGTTGCCCTTGCAACTACTGAAAATCGAGCTGCATCCTCTTCAGGAATGCGTTGAAGCACAATTACCCATGCACTTAAAGACTAACTCTCACATGGCTCCTTGTGATTACTGTTCATTTTGGTCCTTTTTGAACTAGACTTGAATACTCTTTTAGCTATCTCCAAAACTGGTTCTATGAGTCTTGTCACCTCAACAGAACCTGCCATTTTTTATTACAGTTTCCATTTGTTTTCTGAAAAGTGAAAAGATTGTAGCTGTCAAAGGACACTGCTTACAATAGATGATATTAAACCATTCTATTAAAATAAATATATTTTTTGTCCAGTGAATGGAAGAATTGATTCAAGTACCCAATAACCAGTGCTTACATGCTGATACCTGTGGCATATTGAAATGTAAGTTTTTAGAGGTGTGTGAATGTGAACATGCCCCATGATGAGAAACTGAAGGTAAGCATGAATACGCATGCTGCCAGACATCGATAAACACAATCTCAGTGCCAGGGTGAGTTTTAAAATGCTTCTTCACCTCATTTTTAATTTTCACATGATTCTGTGATCTACTGTGTAGCTTTCTTGGTACTGGTTTTATTGCGACCTTTGAGTATCCATCATGGCAATGTTCATTCACTTTGGGGTAACAACATACAGTTGCAGCCTTTCATATTATTCGCTGACCTTCTGACAGCAGCAGTTTACTTCATAGTTGGTCCATCCTGCCAATTGCTCCAGTGTAAAATTTCAATCACTCTACATTATAGCAAATGTGCCTATCTGTGTCTGGACTTGGGCTGCACTGTCCAGCCTGCCAAACCCAAGGATGTTAGCCATGCCATTCACAGTCCTTCCTCTCACTTTCATTTTGTCCTCTTCTCCATATCATTATGTCACTAGTCACTGTCTGATTTATGAATCAGTCATAGATAAATGCTCATGACATTTGCATGGAGAGTCTCAGGAAAATAGTTTGTATGGAGAAAAGTAGTATGCAACTTGGTGTCATCATCTTCAGTCTGTCTGTACGCACTCTCTCTCTCTCTCTCTCTCTCTCTCTCTCTCTCTCTCTCTCTCTCTCTCTCACTCTTAGTTAGTTAGTCAAATTATGCCATAAATTTTGTTCTTCCTTGATTTCATTCTGTGCATCTTCATTATTTACCTTATCTTCCTGTCCAGTCTTCAGCATTCTTCTGTGGAATCACATTTCATCGGCTTCAGTTTTCAGTTCTCTTTTTGTCTGTACTGTTTATCATCCATGTTTCACTTCTGTACAAGGCTACACTCAAGGCAAATACCTGCAGAAAAGTCTTTATACCATTTAGATTTATATTCTATGTTAACAAATTTCCCTTCTTCTGATGAGCTCTTCTTGCCATTATCGGTCACTATATATGCTCTCTACTTTGACCATTGACATTTGTTTTGGCAACTAAATATCAAAACCCATCTGTTTTTGTTATCTCATTTCCTAATCGAATTCCCTCAGAGTCACAATTTAATTAGAATTACCCCTGTTTTACTTTTGTTGATGTTCATCCTATAACCTCTTTTCAAGATGCTACCCATTTCACTTCCATGTTCTTTGCTCTTTCTGACAGGCAAGGTTTAATTCTTCCGTTTGAACCTCAATTTTTTTTTTTTTCTTTCGGGATTTTCATTGGTGCTTGTGCATTGTACAGATTGAATAACATTGGAGATAGGCAGCAACCCAGTTTCACTCCTTTCTCAACTGTGCTTCTCTTTCATGTCTTTGACTCCTATAACTGCAGTAAGATTGATGTAAAAGTTCTAAATAGCTTTTCACTCCCAATATTTTATACTTGGTACTTTATCAAAAGCTTTCTCCCAATTTGCAAATACTGTAGATGTCGGTTCGCCTTTCCTTACTAAGGTTAGTGGGGGTCATTATTATAGATTATGTTCACATATAATGTATTTGATTTTCACATAATATTAGCTGTAAAAGTTGTACTTTTGTAGCTGTGAAATCACATTTCTGAAAACTGATCTGACAGGCCATACTCTGAAATTTCCAACATTAGTTGAAGCTGCACCTCTGAAATAAATTGCCATCCACAAATATAACATTTTGTGAGTGATTTGGAATGTTTTTGCTTTTACATCCAATGATCCAATTACAGTCACCAGAACTCTAGACCACACAAGTGTTACTTTTTCTCTGGAAGAAAAACATCCTCATTTCGACAGAGTATACTTTCAGATTATGGGGAAATTGTTGGATGAGGCACTGTTGTGGAGAGAGATTTCATTTGGGCAGTGGAAAATAATTTTGATTATTAAAAGTAATAATACATGTAGATATGTAGAAAAATTTGAAGCATTCGTTGTTTCTGGACCACAGTCCCTATAAACTGCAGGGGGAGGGATTAGAGGACACTTGGTTTCTAAACATTAGAGCATGTGCACACACATGCACATGAAGAGGTTCTCCTCACAAAGAAACTGAAAGGCAAATGAGACTTTTTTAAATTGGTCAAGAGTGGAAGTAGAAAGTTAATTTTAATGAGAGGTACATGGGGAAAGGCTGAACGTGTTGCACTGATGGGTAAATGGTGCACTAATGAGTGTCTCCACAACATTATCAGACATTTATTATTGAAAGCATTTGTGTAATTTGTTACTAAGCTAAGTAATTTATTTTTTGCTTGTCTATCACTAGTGTGTATTTTGTTTCTGAAACAAAGTATTAGATTCCATCTGAAAAACCAGAGGAGTTTTTTTTATGTTTGTCACTCAGCTTTGTCAATTCTTTGCCAGAGGTTTTCGAAACAATAATAATGTAGTCACTCTTTAAACATTCATATGTTTTCTTGTATTCTCATGAATGAACTTACTTGTATTTGCTTCTAAATTACTGAAGCAGCCTTGAGATTTATTAGTACTGAATAATTATAGACACCCCTCCCCCCGCAACTGTTAAATGTGTCATTTATGCTGTGAACTTCTCATAACCCTACATAACAGGCTTAGTTCTTTACTTATTATTATGCATAAATTTTATTTTCTGTGTAAAATGGACCAAGAAAAATAATTTTCATTCCATCTCACTTTGTTCCCAGTAAGGTGAGTGGTAATCAGATGTTTTATGTTTTGTGAATTGTGTCTGGATTACTTGCTTTAAAGTTTCTGGTCTGGAACTGATAATTTTAACGTTACTAAGATTTCTGGTGTGCATATCTTTTTATTGTTAGTTTCTCCTGTACTGCTAAAGTTGCATGTAATCACAGTAAGAGGCTATTATTTTAATTTCAGTGCATTAATTTCTTTTCATTTTTAAGAAAATTATGATGTTGATGTGAGGGCAGTATTGAGCAACATTCTGTCCTCTTCCTCCTCCACTTATGCCCATTTATATATCTAGTGTGTCAATAATACTAGTAATAATGAACTGGTCTTGCTTGGGGATTTTTAACTGTGAATTCTTAGCATTGGCATATTTCTGTTGTTTCAGCTGGGACAAATACATTTCGCCTAGGTCATCAGAAGAGACCAGTGTATGCTCAACCACCCGGACTTTCATGGTCTCCGGTTTCTGCACCTCCTGTGACTGCAAATACTTCACCATTACCGCCACTTACACAGTCAGTCACACATTCAGCTCAAATATTTCAGCCTATTCATATACATGAGAAAATGGCTACTCCAAACGAACCTCAGCCGGTTGCAGCCTCTGTTGGATCTGTTCAGTATCAGTCTCCAATTACTAACGGTTCTGGAGCACCTACTGTTTCACCACAGTCATTTACTGGACAAGTATGTAACTTGAATATAGTTATTTTGTTTATCTTTCTACTGATACTTCTTCGTCAATACTTTGTGCCTTAAACTACTATGGGAACAACAATAGAACAATAGACTGTGAAAGTAAATTTACAGTGAGAAATGAACCAAAACTGTTGCTTCACCTGTAAACAGGAAGTAATACATTTTGTCCATTGTCATACAATGTTCTTTTTCAGTGACAGTAATAAATCTGGTTTGATAAAAGGGTCAAGCAAGTAACTAATTTTAAAATGAAGCAGCAAGTAAGAAATGTCACTGTACCAAATCAAAGTTTTCATTAACGTTTCATGCAGTCTTGTTGTGGATTAATACAGTTTATGAGATGCTTTTTCATTGCAATGAAACTCACTGCAAATTGGGTAGATTTGTTAATAATTTAATTCATGGTGCAATAAATGCTTTCAATTATTATTTCATTTAATGCTCTGCAGTCACTTATCTACATTGATGGCACATTTTTTAAAAAAAACATTTTATCCATGTTTAGATGAATGCAGGTTCAGTCTATAGACAAGTTTATCATCACTGGTTTTTCAAAAAGGAAGTTGAGACAAAAGTTGTATGGAAACCTTTCAGCATGGCAGATTCTCTTGCATTGGAGGAAGCTTTTACTTCATGTAAGTACTGCGTCATGGACAACTTTACCTTAGTAGAACAGGAAAAGCTTTTACCCTGCTGTTGTTAAGTGTTTGCTTAATTCATAGTAAGATGATGACTACAAGGAGTTCCTTATTTGTAGGAGAGGAGAAGCCTATGAACAAGAATAAAGCAGGTGTTATACAGGATTTAAATTCTCAAATTATTTAATTAAAAAGTAGCTACCAGTAATGATGAAGGAAATAAAAAACAACTATATATAGAATAAAATAATTATTTAAAATAACTGTCTTCAAACATGAGCCCACAGGTAGTGAACAGAAGGTTTGAATATATTAAACAGTGGAAAACCTGGGATGGAATAACTAAGTGACGGACAGGCACATTGAATAGAGAGCTGTCCCATAGCACCCAGAGACTATAGATCCTGCATGTGCATCTCCCGCCCCCCCCCCCCCCCGCCCACCTCCGTGTGTGTGTGTGTGTGTGTGTGTGTGTGTGTGTGTGTGTGTGTGTGTGTGTGTGTGTGTGTGTGTGTGTAGGGAGGGAGGGAGGGGGGGAGAGTGTTTTGTCAAAATGGTGGGGGCCTCCCACTCTGGGCATAGAGTGTTCGATGGGTTGGCAAAAACTGCGGTAGCCTACTCTGACAAGAAGATCCCTGCAGGAAGAAGCAAGACAGATGCTTGCTATAAACTCTTTATTGCTTCAACAAGCTACAGCAGTTACAGGTGCATTCTCTCATCCACTGGCGGAGCCTGGCATCATCCCATGCCCCTCTGCTTGCCTGACACAGTCAGACATTGATCTTGCAGTCCATGGTGGCAGCAAGTGGTGTCATGAGGATGACAGTAGCTGCTGCCCCAACAGTGCCGAGGCCTTGCGAGGTAGGCATAACTAGGTAGTGCTGCATCAGGTGAGGCAACCTGGAGGTGTTACACTGCTGGCAGGCAGCTGTGTTGCACTCAGTGGAGGTGAGTGTCGGGCACTGACAGGTGCTCAGTGACTAGGAGGACACCAGTTCATCCCTTGGCCCATTCGATAGTGGCAAGACCCACAGCAGGCCTTCCTTGCGGGTTTGCGGAAGAATGTTGATGGCCTTCTGCCTGACTCGAAGCCCAGCAGTTGCAACATAACTAGCCTGGCCGGACTGACAGCTTTTGTACGTGACAAAGCAGGTCTTGTAGTTGAGGTCATGCACATGACCTGGCGAGCACTGCCGAAATGTCCCAGAATGCTGGTTATTGCTGCAGTGCCCTTGTCGTAGTTGCAGAACAGCAGACATGGCGTGAGTTGCCTGAATTTCAGAATGGAGTCCTGGCTCAATCCCACTCCACTACACTCGTCCCCTCTTGGAATAACTCGGCCCATGGAATTCCTGCTTAAAGTCTGGCTGAAATGGAGGGGCTATTATGTGTACAATTTACACTTTTCAATCTCTACATCCAAATACAAGTCAAGAGAACAAATTCTGTTTGCCTTTACTTTTCATTCCCCTCTTTATATTTACACTGTTTACAACATTCCACTTACCTGGGCTCAGCAACTGTGTCTTTGCTTCTTGATTTATGTGCATCTCATTTCCATTATTCACACTTAAATCCCTTTCTGTGGTCCTCTTGCTGATCTCTGCAGCACTCATCAAGCTGCCTCACTGAGGAGTCAGTAAACCTCTTTTAATCTTTAGCTGTGACTTGTCCATTTTTGCAGCAGTGCAAAACTGTCTCATAGGGATAAGGGTGTAGGAATCTAGGAGGCATTGTATTGCTAGTCTTTCCCAGGTAATAGTACTCATATGCTAATGCTACTAACTTTCCATAAATACACGGCAAATGCATTCACCTAATATATAAGAAAAATGTGAATAAGTTCTCATGTGTACTGTTGGGTCATGCCCTGCATTATCCTACACAAACAGCATTACATGCTCAAAATCAAAATCAGGTGCTTCTAGACTTGTACGAACTTACAGAACTGTATGCATACCAACTGTTGCCTTATCACTCTGAAATAAGGCAAACTGTTTACAAAAGATGAGAGTCTGTAGTAGCATGGCTGTGACTGCATTTTCAGACATAATGACTAGAGAACTATCACAATTCCATGTAATAACTTCATCAGACTCAGAACACTTCAGTAATATGCACAATACCTTATTATCTACCATAATACAACATAATCATGACCCTATCACATTGTTTTCACATCAAATCCTCAATATTTCATAATAAACCTCAATATCTCAACTCAAAATTACCTCTCGAGAAAGTAGTCCAGTGTATCACACTCCATGAGCTCCGGGATATCACTGACAGACTTCCTGGGCCACAGTCGCTTTTCAGTTGTCCTCCTGGTGCCCTTAGTGCACCAGTGATACCTCAATAAAATTTTGCTAGTACCCAATGCATTCTCCCATGATGTCATTTCTCTAGCTAGGACAGATTTTGTAGGTGGATTTTTTGCTGTCACACTTACTGTATCCTGAAGGACCTTGAGTGGTTTAGTGATGATGTAATGTCTGACAATCATCTCACATGCATGTAGAATCTGTCTATTGCTGTTTAGAGTCAGTGTCACAAAGACTGGAAACCCTAACGATTCAATATTCTGGCATCACAGTTAGTCATTCAGACAGTGTTCGTTTGTTTGTAGGTAAAACTAGAAGCATGCAACAAAGCAAAGAATTCTTGGCTGATGTGAGACTTACCTGTTTTACATGCATTGTGGGAGGGAAAGTCAGCGTCTGCCATTGGTAGAGACTTCGGCTTATCAAGACTACTATAAGTGTGTGTGTCAATGGCAAAAACAGGAAACCACTGAGCTGGCGCAGTGGTTAGCACACTGGAGTGCATTCGGGAAGATGACAATTCAAACCCATGTCCAGCCATCCAGATTTAGGTTTTCTGTGATTCCCCTAAATTGCTTCAGGCAATTGCTGGGATGGTTCTTTTGAAAGGGCACAGCTGATTTCCTTCCCTATCCTTCCGTCATCTGAGCTTGTGCTCCATCTCTAATGAACTCGTCAACGGTACAGTAAACTCTGCGAATGTCAGGTCGCCCTCAAAAAAATGACGATGAGGGAGAACAGAATGAGTTGTAAGCAGTAGGCTGCTGATCCGAGAGAATCGTCTCAACAGGTTAGGGATGTTTCGAATAGCATCATGGACTGGACCTACATGTGTCTAATGAAAAAGTTGCCTAGTAGCAGGTGATTTAAATGATAGACAACCATTACGTAAACCACTCGTAAATTCAAAAAATAACAACCAGGATAGAGTTTGCAAAGAAATATCAAACTTGGAATGCTACAGATTTTATGGAGTAACAAAAGTGAAATTAGTATACTTTCTTCTGATTGTGTACAGTGTATACTGTTGTAATTTGGACACATAACATGACCAAGAATGTTAGTACAACTTTATTAGACTGTGGCATGTACATCAATCACCATAAAATACACTGAACACAATAAGATAAGGCAAATGTTTACAAGCTGTAATAACATGATAACTGAGCTTGTGCATAATGCGGCAGGGTTTAAATAGGCACTTGCCTGTGGCAGGCTCTGTCGGAAGTTCATGGTATTGCTCTTTCGCGGCACACTCTTGCAGAAGACAACACACTGCTAATGTGTGCAACTTTCAAGTGTGTGCTCATTACTTCATATATGTTGACCAGAAACCCAAAGGTACAACAAAACGTACCAGGTACTGACCCCTAAGCATGCTGGCGGCAGCATCATGCTGTGGGGTCGTCTTTCTTGGGGTTATTTTCATCTTATAGTCCAAGTAGAAGGAAAAATGGATTGTTTCCTGTACAATGTCATTTCAGAAAAGAATATGGTACATATGGGAGAAAGCATATGCCAGATAATTGGATATTTCAGCAGTATGCTAATTCAAAATACACTTTTGGCTATTTAAAAAAATTCTTTTCAGATAAAAAAAAATCAAACCTTTTGGTATGGGCAAGCCAGAGCCTGGGTGTAAATCCAATTAAATAACTTTGGGATGCATTGGATTGACATCATTGACATCTTTCACATAGAAGCTTCACAAAACAGGATCAGTTTCCTGCTGCCCTATTTGATGAATGTCAAATTTCCCACTTAATCTATTACAGAATCTTGTGAATTCAGTGCCAGATACATGTGCAGCTGTGAGCAATGTCAGTGGGTATACAATGAAATACTGATACGTTCCTCATATTCCAAAATAGTTTTGTTTCTTATGTCCTTAGACCTAAAAATTACTTTTGAGCCAGAAGAATTGTCATTTTTTGTTTTGATGTCAAATAACTGTTTAAACTGAATGTAGTTGTGCATTAAATGGATTACAATTAAATACTTCTCAGTTATCTGCTGGTAGTTTTTTCTATTAACACTTACTTTTAGTAAATGTATATAATGCTTTCTTCGAAATACTTTTGGGCACTTCTGTACCTCAACTAATAGCTATTCTATTTCCTCGTACACTCTTTGCTGTTTACAACACTCACTCACAACCTACCTCTGTTGCAAGTTTGCACCACTACTTCTACACAAATCACTGTTTGCATGAGAGGTACACACTTCACAAAATTATTAACATATTGCAGTACTCAACAATGCGAACAGAAAATTTTGTCTCACAGTTCCTTTAAACTTTTGTCTCATCTCTTTTACACTTACTTGTAATCCTTTCTTATAAATGCAATACAAACTTAAACATAACTGTAATGTACATGTACATCTACATCTATCCTCAGTAAGTAACAAGAAAAAACACAAGTTTATTTACGTTTTGCACTCCACTACATATGGACATATCACACACACTACTGCAGACTGCTAAATTCCTGCTTCTCTACTTACAGCAAACTATGCCTATGGTCACGTACTACCTACCTACCTGACTTACACTTCCCAGGCACCTATGCCTTTCTCATCTCAACCATGCGCTTTCTCCATGTTGCCTGCTAAAATACCTTTTCCTTCAACATATTCAGTGTGAATTAGTGCATGAGGCCTTATGACCTGGTAGGTTACATTGCGTATGTACAACCAGTCGCATTGGCTCATTCCTTGGGCCCCTCCCAGGTACTAGCACTGAGTCTATACCAAACATATTGTAAAACAGAATAGTGGGAAGAGTATAAATCCAGGAACAATAGATTCAGTGATCCACAGTTGGTTATAAAATGCACATGCTGTTGCTCACTTGCATTGCTGACGACCATAGCACCTTAGTCAGTTCTGCTTCTTACTCCAAATGTAGTAGGTTGGGCGTGCAATTACTGCTACGGGGAGAGGGATGGAGTGTGGAAAAGCCATTCTTTTGGTTGTGTAGATAATGGGATTCTTCCGATCTGAGTGTTGGGGTGTTGATGGCTTGGCAAGGGCTGTGGGAACCCAGCATGAGGAGAAGGTGGCTGTAGCAAGACAATCAGGTTTCACAGAAATTGTTTACTATGAGCTACTGTCAGCAGCAGCTATCACAGGTGCTCATTCTCATCTGGTTGTGTGGCCATCAGTTGTCTTGTGTCTCCCTGGTTCCCTGACTTGGTCAGGCATTTGCATCAGCGGCAGGAGGACAACAGTAGCTGCTGTCCTCAGAGTTCCAAAGCCGTGCAAGGTAGGTATACCTATATAGTGCTGCGTCATATGGGGCAGCCTGGTGTTGGTGGGCGGTTGTGCCAGACCCAGGTGAGGCAAATGCCAGGTACTGGCAGGTGCCCAGTGGCTTGGTGCCTGGGAGGGTAATGATTTGTCCCTTGGCCAGTCTGGCAGTGGCAGGATCCCTGAGCGGTGGTCCTCGTGGGAAGGGGGAAGAACATGGTGGTCTCACAGCAGAAACCAACACACAGTAGACACCAATTTGAAGCCCGCCTTGTGGCCGAGCAGTTCTAGGCGCTTCAGTCCGGAACCACGCGACCGATACGGTCGCAGGTTCGAATCCTGCTTCGGGCATGGATGTGTGTGACGTTCTTAGGTTAGTTAGGTTTAAGTAGTTCTAAGTTCTAGGGGACTGATGACCTCAGATGTTAAGTCCCACAGTGCTCAGAGCCATTTGAACCATTTTGAAGCCCACCTTCTCAACTTGTCCTCCAGGCTTCATGGCTAGCTTTTAAACACAATAAGGTAGGCCTTTTTGTGGCTGAGGTCGTGTATATGGCACTCAGAGTGCTGCAAAAATATTTTGAAATGCTATTTTTGTGGCGGCGTTCGTAGCGACAAGCAATTCGCTGTAGAAACGGCTTACGAAGTCACCGCCACACTTTTCATAGCGGGCCGACCGGTCCGCTGGAACAGTGAACAGAAAGATGAAAACCCAAACACTCTGATTAAATAAAAGTCGGTACTTATCTTTATTAACGAAGATACAGAACACAGTAGTGAACGCCGTGTCTACAGAGATCTGTCTAGTTCGAGTCGGAGCGGCTAGGTCAGCGTCGGCTGACGACAAACAACAACTCTGCTGCGATGAACACACAACTGACTAGCAAGTACACAATTCGGTGGCGAGTATACAACTGAGCGGCGAATACAGAACTGTCCTAGCGCTCGCGACTCCAGCGCTTAAGAAACCAGAAGCCAGCGGTGGTGCGCGCAGACTTGCGGCGATTTCCTGTCTCGCTGGCGCTGCTTATGCGGACGGCGTCCGAACTTTGATGCTGCCAACCTTTTGGCAGCGGGCTCGGGTGGCATTACTGGCTAGGATATAACAGCTATTTATTGCCACAGCATCTGAGTTTTAGTTGTAGGGCTGCCAACATGCCAACTGAACCAGCAGATGTCCCAAGCACATAGATTTCAGCATTGGGCTGTTGTTCAATCCCGTGCCACTACTCGTATGTGAATGTGTGCGTGTTTTGTCTACATCTGATGAAGGACTTATTCCAATAGTTAAATAGTATCTAGTGGTCTTTAGTCAGTGTACTTGTCTGCCACTCAGTGCCTCCTCTATGTGGTGAGTAACCATATGCCCTTTTCACCGAGTTATGTGGAAATAAGTGTAAATTTAACCATAACTAATGGTGATAGCTGACAATTTTAACTGTGTAAACTGTGCTTTAGACATGGATTTGTATACAATGAAAAGGCCACGGATGGTTCCACATTCATAATTTACATCAGAAAATTTTTACAGTTACACTGAGAATAAACAGAGAAGTTTACAGTTGTAACTGGTTATGGTGTCATTTCAGTAATAATGTACAGTTCGTTTTATGGATAGGTAAGTGAAACGATAAATAAGTAAGGTCATGGAAATACAGTGAAAAATCTTTCTAGATGTCACCTTACTTTCAGCTTTTGTTTGATGAATTACGGGTTTCAAGGTTTTGTTGTATTTGATAATGGGATCGTGCACTTCACTCCAGCCATTTAAATAAAGTGTTAGAGCAAAGTTGCTGCTGGAAATATTTGTCATCATGTTCCACAATAATTCAGCTGCAGTCCCAAATATAGTGTGTTTATAAATGAAATGTGCAGTTTAAAAAATTAACAGTAAATACATTTATTCATTTATGTGGGCAAACCTTGTAGCATGAGCAATGGTAACTTTCAGTTTTTGATGTGTTACGGACTGTTCGCCTGTAATGCTTACTGCGCAGGCGTAGCATCTGTTTCCAAGAGAGCATCACAAGAACAAAAGGCTTTCTGTGTACTCCATTTTGAGGTGTCCAGATCTGTAGTTACAATTTAGTGTGAGTTTCATGCTCGGGTTAAGAAAGACCCACCACACAAGAATAACTTAGGTAGGTGGATCCAACAGTTTGTGGCAGCTTGATGTCTTTGTAAGGGGAAAAGTCCTGGTCAACACTGTGTGTCTGATGCAGATGTAGAAAGAGTGCTTGGGGTGTTTCACTAAAATACCTCACATGTCACTTAGTAAAGCAAGCAGGGAATTGATCATGCCAAATATTATTGTGTGGGAGGTTTTGTGTAAGTCACTATGTTTTAAAGTGGGATTAGTGCAGGCCATTACACCAGCAGATAAAGTTAAAAGGTATGACTTTTGTGAAGAGCTGCAGTTAAAAATGGAGAATGGCAGTTTTGTAGAAAGGCTCATCTTCTGTGATAGAGCCACTTTCTATGTAAGTGGCAAGGTGAACACACATAGTGCCCATATCTGATGATGAAGTGATAAACCATATGCACTGATAGAGCATCAACATGACTCTCAAAAAGTGAAAATTTTTCTGTGCAGTGTCCTGTGATGGAGTGCATGGCCCATTCTTCTACAGACATCAAACGGTGAAGAGCAACTCATTTCAAGATGTGTTGGAAGCCCGGTTGTTGGTCCAGCTGAACACTAGTTATGACAATTACATTTTGCAACTTTACAGTGCTCCATCCTATTTTCACAGGAATATACAAGAGCTTGCCAGTCATTTTCTTCAGCAATGCAGATTGGGCATGCTGCAACAGACAACCAGTTTCTACCCTGACCACTCTGTTTGCTGGATTTAAAACCCTGTGTTTTCTTTATATGGGGCTTTGTGGAAGACTGCATTTATGTACTGCAGTGTCTGTGTCCCTTGAGGAAGTGTGTGATCGGATAAAGCATGCATTGCAGACCATCATGCAGGACATGCTACACTGAGTACAGAAAGAATTTGGTTTCCATGTAGATGTGTGTCATGTGACCAAGGGTGCACATATTGAAGGAGAGTGATTAATGTATCAAAAACTTGGACATTTGCCACTTCCAATGCTGTAAGATTTGCCCCTATAAATTAATAAATAGATTTATTATTAATTTTAAAAGCACACCATTTATTTATAAACACACTGTGTACACAAAGTATATTATAAATAAGATGTCTTGAAAAGCTGCTCTAATTGAATTCTCCATTGTTACTTTGCCCAAATCTGATAAGACTAAAAAGGAATATTTGTTGATGCTCTGCAAACTGAGGATATTATTGCAGAAATCAGGAAAGTGTTTTTTTCACCCCCTTTACCCTTTTTTCATTAAATGCAAAGAATAAGGACATAGCAATCACAGTAATAACAACTTTTTTTCAGCTGATCTTTCACCAGAGACAGTGGTATCAACAGATGGAGGCCGATATGATGTCAACATTTTGAGGCGGCAGAAAATGGCTGTTTACTGGGAAGAAAACCCCACAGAAGTCCGTCGTTGTTCATGGTTTTCGAAGGGCTCTCTTGATAGTAGATATATACCATATGATGAAAATGTTTCTGCGAGGTTGGAAGAAGAGTATAAAGTAGCCACAGTGACAAACAGCTGGCATCACCGTGTGGAATTATCGAATGGAGAGTATATTATTTTTCATGGGCCTAATGTAATGGTTCAGTTTCCTCAAGCTACATCACCTGATGTTTGGGGCAACACACCTGTTAGTATAAAATTTCTGTGTTTTGTGCTGTTTCTGGAACCTCCTTTCATTTGTACTGATGATGAACTCTTAACAAAGATCAAAATTTTCACTCCAGCAAATACCAACAAAACCTCGCATAGTGAAACGAGGAGTCGATGAATTTGAAATTGATGAAGGAGAACCTGACAGAATAGACCATCTTCTGTTTCTTGTTCACGGAATAGGATCAGTGTGTGATTTGAGGTTCCGACCTGTGGTAGAAGTTGGTGAGTAAATATGTATTGTTTTGTCTTTTTCCATGCTTAAGTTTGCATAGCCAATTACAATCTGTAATATAACTTTTGCTTTTTTTGATTACAGTTGATGATTTTCGGTGTATTGCTTTGCAACTGCTCCAGTCTCATTTTAAATCGTCTTCTGAACAAGGGATTGTCAACCGCATAGAAATAATCCCTGTTTCCTGGCATTCAAGTCTGCATAGTGAAGATACTGGTATTGACAGAAAGTTGAAGAGTATCACTCTACCAAGTATTCCAAAACTGCGGAATTTTACGAATGATACAATATTGGATGTGTTATTCTACACAAGTCCTGTTTACTGCCAGGTAGTTTTACTGTATGCAACTGTTAACTCGTATGAACATATTTGAAGGATTTGCTGATAACTGAAAATAACTGTAAGATGGGGGAAGGCCTGTGAAAAGCCCAGTTGCAAGCCCTGCCCAATCCACTCACCCACCTCTTACTACTCCAATCCTATCATTGGCTCACCCTATCCCATCAGAGGCAGAACCACCTGTGAAAGTATATTATACCATCTCTGCTGCAATTGCTTCTTGGCTTATTATGATTCTTGGCTTATTATGCTTCTTGGCTTATTATGCTTCTTGGCTTATTATGCTTCTTGGCTTATTATGCTTCTTGGCTTATTATGCTTCTTGGCTTATTATGCTTCTTGACTTATTATGCTTCTTGGCTTATTATGCTTCTTGGCTTATTATGCTTCTTGGCTTATTATGCTTCTTGGCTTATTATGTTGGTATGACCGCTAACCATCTGTCCACCACAACGAATGGTCGCTACCAAACCTCGGCCAAGAAAAAAGTTGACTACCCAGTGGCACAACCTGAAGTCAATTGCATCATGCTTGAATTCAACGCTGCCTCACAACCTGGGCCATCTGGACCCATTACTTTCCTGAACTGAACTACTCAGATGGGAGTTATCCTTTCAACACATCCTTCACTCATGTAACTCTTCAGGCTGAATCTCCATTAACCCATTGTCCCCACACACTCTACCCAACTACTTCCTCTTCCTCTGTCCTGTCACAATCACCCAATGCGTGTCTGCGTATGGCCTTCATCGTGCACCGCACCCCATCAGCTCTGGTACTCACATGTCACATGCCTAGCCTGTGCACTTGCCACCCCTCCCTCCCCACAGTCCTAGCCAGCAGGGAAATAAACCTGCTGTCTTCCCCCAAGCCACTAAGAACCCACCTGCAACACCCTTCCTACCTCCCACCTCTCTGCCCCCCCACCCATCTCACTCAACAGTGCCACCATTCCACCCTAGTATTCCTGTCACACTGCAGTCCCAGCTTTGTATCCTACTGGGAAAATAAAAGAACTCAAAATCTCAGAACTCATGCTGGTAATCAGTGTGTTTTTAATAGTGAAAAGGAAAGAGAGAGTTTAGCATTTCTATATTCAATAAGGCTTAAAGGGTATTGCTGGCAATTTAAAATCAGTCAATTGATTGCATAATGGGACACTGTTGGTGGAAACTTCTAGTTACCAACAAGTTAACAACATCCAGAAAGCTCAGTACTTCGTGGAACATGCCATCAAAAAACTGAGCTACACACTACCTTGAATTACAACAAAGGTTTTGTGACACGCAGGGCTTTGGTGGACATTCCAAAGGAGAAACTGAAGGATGAATGGGCTGTAGAAGATGAAAAACATCATAAAGAGGGCAGATGGAAATCTTATAAAATCTGTCTCCTTTGTCCTGACAGTCAGTAGCACTAAACTTCCTGAGCATGTTAAGGCAAGTCCTTTGCACAAGCATGTTGTCTTATGTCCCCAACCCAGTGCATTGTTTTGGTTATATGACGGTGAAGTCACTTGCGGCAAATGTGGTAAGGCTCTCCACGAAGGTGTTGCTTGTTAATCCCCCTTTGAAGTGTGTGAATTTCTCTGGGGTCCACCCTGTCTGGAGTTGGGACTGCAGTGTATATCTTGATGAACGGAAGATATGTGAGCTTAAGACTATGAAGCACAGCCCATATGGTGAGACCAAAAATATGTGTAAGGTCATGCTATTCACAATGTTTGCTACCTCCTTTGCTTCTGTTCTTAAACATCCAGTGCAGAAAGCAGACGCCGCTACACAGTGGTTGCTAATGTCAGCACTAGTACCTGCATTTGTCAGTGCGTGTGTGCTGCTGCAGTTGTTTCGAAGCTTGCCCCTCCCCCCAGAACTTCAGAAAAGGCCGTGGTTGCCGACATTGCTTGCTGGATCCCCCCCCTCCGAAGATTCATTCTGGTCCACTGTCCAGGAGTGCCACTACCACTTCTGTGGTTGTAGCTCCAATGCCTCCTCAGGCTAAAAAAAAAAAAATCAAAACTGAAGGTGAAGACTCAACCACTGACTGAGATGGGAAGTACATACTCTGACAATATTGATGTCATGCTCTCTGACGTGTCTCTAGACTCTACTTCAGAGTTAATGGGCATTGTCGTCATACTGGGGCGATTACCTCACCCCAAGACTGAGCCTCCATCCGTCCTGGCAGAAAGTCAGCATGAAAGTGCTACCCCTGTAATAGATGCATCCCGTCCAACAGTGGAATGTTAGTGGGTTTGGGACACATGGAGGAGCCGAAACTCCTAGCTCAGGAACACCCCATGTGCTTGTGTTTGCAGGAAACATTTTAAAGTGTTGATGTCCCTGTACTACACAGCTATACTTTCTGTCATAAGGATGTCCTGAATGGGGAAATGGCCAAGGGAAGGGTTGCTGTGTTCGTAAATAATGTGCACTACTCCTCTGCTCTCCCACTGGCTACTGACTTGTTGCAAGCAGTTGCAGTTAAAATTCATGTGTGTTAGAGGATCGCTGTATTTACCTCTGCAAGATGCAGTATACTCTGAGGCTTCATCTTCCAGAGCAACTCCCCCCAACCAGTTTTCTTACTGGGAGACTTCGGTGCCCAGCATATCTCATGGAACTTTATCTCTGCTTGCCCTCAGGGGTCTGGTTTCGGAGAGCCTCATGATGTCTCACAAGCTGTGTATCCTCAAACACAAGTACTTCTACTCTTTTCTATGCTTCTGCTGCTGGGTCATTCTCAGCCATAAACCTCTCTTTCTGCTTTTCAGCCATCGTGGACTCGAATTACCTGAACTGAAGTCACTACAATAGATGGCCAGCAGGGCTAATTGGATGCTGTTCATTTGGCTGGCTGTGTTTGAACACTGCAACAGTGTCGAGGAATGGGGGGACCACATTACATGAGTGATCAATCATGTTGTTGACTTATGATATGCATCCCAATGTCCTAAGGTCATCTGGGAGGCAGTCTGTACCTTGGTGGACCAGTGAGTGCCACTCAGCAGTCTGGGACAGGCAATCGGCTCTTCGATGGTTTAAGTACTGCCCAGCACCAGATAACCTCACCCACAGCCTCTTGGGTTGCAAGAGTCAAGACTTGACACATAATTAAGGAGAGTAGGAAAAGGTCATGGCAAGCATTCTTGGACTCCATCAACCACTCCACTTGTTTTGTAAAAGTATAGGAAGCCACCTGGAGTATTTATGGTAAACACAGTGGTTTGCTACCAATAGCAGCAGTGCTGAAACAGGGGTGACTTCAAACACAGGGTGTATACGTGGACAAGGAAGAAAAATTCCCGAATTTCCTGGTTAAAAATACACTTTTTCCCGGGTGAAAACACACTTTGTCCATGTTAAGTGACAGTGTATTTTCCCTTGGAACTGTGAAACTTATCAATCCTTCGAATGGTTATAGTTTTATACATGGGCATACAATTTCCCAGCACTTCAGACAGTGTAACTCAGGGAAAAAGACATGTTTTGGAAATATCTTTGATGCGCAGCAACTTGTAAGCTGCATATTTTCGTATTATGAAAGTATACAGTGGAATTCCACCAAACACCGCATGTTACTTTCTGAATAATTGAAATCAAGATTGCGATGCGCTTTTGTAAGTAAGTCATAGCTCGTGTCACGTGATTTCGCCAGCCGATGAGAGCGGATATTCAGAGCGTAGAACACGTAATGTAGTCAGCCAGCAGCAACATCACTGTTGAGTAGCGTGAATACACAAACAGTGAAAGTTAATAGTTTAAATTAGTATACATAGTGTTGCTACAAAAGCAAAGCTTTCATATACAATATTGGTCTCTAAGGTTAATAAGCTGCAAGAGAAGCTAAGCTTTAACATATAATGTTGATCTTTCTTGCGTGTGTTACACTTTAAGATCTATCACACAAATGTGCCAGTAAATTTTTTGATAATGACATAAATGTCTGATCTGGGATGAAATTCTTGTAAATCGCTCATCGAGTTGATTTTTAAGTGAAAGTCGAATGCATTGTGATTTAAGAAATTCATGGTACATTCTTGCACATAGTTCAACTTAGGTAAAAGGATATTTACTGTGAAAGTAACACTTTTCAAACTGCCATTCGCAATATTTTCCCGCGACCTGTTAGAAATAGGTTTGTTTCAGCGGTTGCCAGAGATGGCAGATAACAGGCGACACCACGCTTGCGCAGCGACCAAGACGTAGGAAGCCCGTATGTACGTACATGTAAAACATTGAAAGATCATACATTGTGTCATAAAAGAAACAAGACATCTGAGGATGCTCACAGAGCATTGGAATTTCGTGAACCATACTAAACTGTGCACATTTAAAATGCATTCTTAAAGTGCACATTTGTATGTCCAGATTCCCAATGATGTAGACCTCGACCTGATATGCTTTTCAGTGTGGTTTTGGGGATGTAAATTTTCTTGGAGCACCAGTACTGTATTATCTCATGTTTGGTTCTTTGTTATGGCATAATGCCACACGTGCTAGAAGATGAAAATGTGCACTTGAAATGCAGCGAACGGTTGAAACTAGCCAGTACTGTGGAATTAAACATTTCGTTTTAAATACATTGACTGCCTCTGTGGAAAAGGTTAATAAAAGTCAAATTTCTTTAGCAAACAGACAAAAATATCTTTATTGTTCTGCAAGGCTATAAGGTGGAAATAAAATCAAATCTGAAACTAACAACATATTTTAGCTTCCCGTAATTATGTGCATGTATTTTATTCACTTGAAAACTCCCGGCCACAGATATCCATTTTGTTTTCATTTGACGTGCTTTTCATTTGACGTGCGAGTAAACGAAGGGGAAACAGCAAAATCACTAAATGTAAACATGGTTCACATAGAGACTACCCACTATTGCTCTGCGCGTCAGGCCCGGATCTATGATATTTGCTAACAGGGTCAATACTAAAAAAAAATCGAATTTTCAAAATATGTTCATCTTGTAGCACACATCTTTCTGGAAAATCTGAAACAGAAAACATATGTGTTCGAGGAAATGTAAGACATGTTATTTGGTCTTAAATGTGCCAAAGTGCAGTGCCACCCCTCTTCATACAGTATTCTTCTATCCCACGTCACTGTATTTCGCTCTGTGGAATTGAAACATGTATATTTTGTAATGGATGCCATCAAACTATATTCAGGACAGTGGAAATTGAAATATGCTGTGGTGCCCCTCCTGCTCCCAGTTGGCCGATTTGACAACCTGCCCTTCTTAAAAAAATTAAAAAAAAAATCTCACAATTAATAGTGGATGGGATGATTTGTAATCGGGAGAACAAGAACTCTTCAGAGAATTTGCACTCTTTATTACCTATTAGCTAATAACTTGCTGTTTTGTGTGATGTAAAATTAAATGTTGGATTCCATAAAACTAATAAAGACGAGAGACGAGCAAGAAAGTACACATTTCTTCAATCCTTAGGTCCTAGCATTTTTTCTCTGTAATCCTGCTACAGCTTTACATGGCGTGCTTTCCTTTCTGCGAAAGAATCTATTACCTCATCGAAGTTCGTCAAACATTTTGCTACATGAAAAATCGAAATGTCGTTATGTCAATCTTAAAAAGCTGTTAATCCAAATAATACCCAAGACTGGTGTGGTTTCTTGATCTGATTACAATTATTTTGTCACTGTCTGCTAGATAAAACAACATAGGCCTTTCTAATATTGCAGCAATTTTGTAACACACACCAAATAAACTAGATTGTTTTGGCACAAATGATCCTTTTGTATAACGCGACAGAATATAATTCACGAAGTACCAATATCAAATGCCTATTAGGCCTACTACAAGCAAAAAGCTTTATATTAGGAAATAGTATCACATTTCTTTCATACACACCAGTTTCTCAAGCATGAGATAAAGTAGTATTACGAAATTTTTATATAAATTTGGAATCGTCTTACTCTTCCATAATTTGTGTGATGTCCCCTTTTCTTCTCCTTCCTCGTTCTAACAAACAATCTTGTCATCACCAATTCTGTAGCTATTCCTGCCATTGTCAAAATTTGTTCACCAATTAACCTCACTAACCCTGCCAGAATCTCAGGTTTAGTTATCCCGCGATTATTCTCCTGTTAGGCGTTGTTACTTGCTCGTACAACATGTTATCCGCGTTACTTCCAGAATAGAACTTAAGCGGCTGCTAGCCGGGGACTGTACAACTGATCCTCACTAGTGTAGCGATCTGGCCTAAAATTTTCTGTCAAAATTTCATTTTCTTGGATACACCGAGAAGATAATACGTAATCTTTGTCACCTGTTATTCCTGTTTGTCATCTATTTCCATTCTGGTAGTCTGAATCTCTGGATTTTGCTGGTAATTATAACAACGCTGATCATTCGCAAACCAAATCAACCACATAATCGGACGGTGATTGGGATTCACCCGTTCGGCTTTACTCCGCTCAGCTAGTATAGCCCTGTCCTCTTTTGTCTGCGGAAAGTTTATTTCTAGATGTGACGAGGATTCTCCTGAGAGAGACATCATGTAAACTATGCACACATTCAAAAATCAATTTATGATTCATTCAGAAATAAACTTAAAATGTGTTCATGTTCAAAAACCAACAGGGATGCGTTTCAAAATCATCTGAACAATCGATAGACCAACGTGTGCTGGATGCTAGGCGCTTTGTGAAACAAGTTTTTTTCTTCAAGGATATGAATTTGATGCCCCCTTTGCCCGCAGCATCTAGCTGTTTGCTGCGACTGCTTGGACAGCCAACGGCCACATTCCCGCATCCAGAAGCGGGAGAATCTACTAATCAAACGAGATGCAACTGCGCATGCGAATGAGCCCATTCGTAGCTGCTAAAACAAATCTAATGTAAACAGTTGACATCATGCTCATTGGAGGCAATTTGTTGTTATGAAGTGTTGCATAGTCTTCCTAAAGCCTTTGACACATTTTGCTGTTGGCAGATGCTTGCATGAGCACTGTGTATCGTTGTCGTTGTTGTTTACGGCGCATTTCCTTTGCAATTAAAGTTATTTTTGTTTTTTTTCTCTCGTTTATGTTTCATTGTTTAAGTATTATTCTGCAGTAGCGGCATACAGTAATATCCTTTGTTAGAGTATCGGTTCTTACCAGTCAAAATTACAAAAATTTAACAGAAAACTAAAACAATGAAAAATTTCCCGAAGTTTAAAGATTTCCCGGGTTTTTCCCAGTTTTCTCCTGGATGAAAAACATCCCAGGTTTTTCCCGGATCTCCCGGGTCGTATATACCCTGGAAGAATGCCTGGAGACATCGCTCGTATGATGGCAGAACGTTTTACTGTGATTAATGCCGTGCGACTGCAGAAAGGGGCAAGTTGGACTTCATATCCCACAATCTGAGCCCACAATACGGAGTCTTACACCTGTCATTTCTCCATGTGGGAGCTAAAATCAGCACTGTCTGAAATTCCTGATACATCACGCGGTCACAACCAAATCCACCACTGCATGCTTCGACATTTGCCAGCAGTGTCAAAGGAAATCCTCCTCAAATGTTTTAATTTGATATGGCAAACAGGTTATTTTCCCAACTTGTGAAGAGAGGCAATTTTGATACCTCTCCTCAAACCAGGAAAGGACTGCACATATCCCAGTAGTTAGTGGTGTGTCACCTTTACGAGGTGTGTATGAAAGACCCTGGAACAAGTGGTTAACCGTCATCCGGTCTGGTCATTTGAGACCAAGCAACTTCTTAGTCTCTCTCTGTGTGGATTGTGAAGATTTTGATCCACTGTCAACAACCTAATCCTATTACAGGCAGCTATTCAGCAAGCTTTCCTGTGTAAATATCACTGTGTTGGTATATTCTTCGATATCAGTGAAGTTTATGACACTGCTTGCAGACATAGTATCCTCGCTTAACTCCATCAGTGTGGCAACCTCCGCATCTTCAAACAGATTGTTCTAGGTGTAAGTGCTTTATTAGGTCCCGAGTTGTTGACACGCAGGCAGATCGTTTTGAGTAGGAGAATTGTGTTTCTCAGGTCAGTATTTTAATTGTTACTCTCTTTGCCATAGCCATAAACAGTATCACGTCTGCAGTAAGGAGTCAGGTGCATTGCTGTTTTCTGTTCCTCCAACCAGTGTTGCAGAGTCGACCTGTCAGTTGCAACATACACTGCAGTCATCAGTCATTAGAGAAGTGTGTGTGTGTGTGTGTGTGTGTGTGTGTGTGTGTGTGTGTGTGTGTGTGTGTGTGTGTGTGTTTGTTTTATATTTTAAATTTTAAATTTCTACATTTTAAATTTTTAATTTCTACATTTAAAAAAATACTCAGTGACGTTTTTGGGTCTCATTTTTAACTCCAAATTGTCATGGTTACTACGCCTAAGCCCAGAAAGCACTAAATATCATAAAGTGTCGTAGTCACAGGTCTTGGGGAGTAGAAGGGTGTGTCTGCTCCAGTTTTATAGCTGTTTTGTGTGTTCACGGCTAGACTATGGATGCACAGTCTACTGGTCATTGAGGACTTTTTTCCTTAAGATTGTTGACACTATCCACATACATTGTTAGCTGCAAACAGGCAGAAAACATGCTTTGTTGGTGCTGCACACTTCAGTGATTTTGACCAATACAAACTCAAACTGTGGTGATGTTCTTTGGCACAGCAGTATAGAAACTGGCACAGAAACAGCTAAATGAAAAAAAAAAAAAAAAAAAAAAAAAACATGTAGTTTGCACATTTATTTATAAATAATAGCCAACTTAGGTTTTGTGGGAGACCAGATGTATGAGACTCATGTGCTGATTTGAAATTCTAGATTTGCATGTTTCACTGTTCACTACTTCTGCATAAGTTTTCATTGATTGTGATATAGTGTGAATTTTTGAACATTACTCTCATCATCAGTTGTGGACTTGAACTTTTTTGTGTTCTTTTAAAATTTTTGAGAACAGTAGGCCTATCCTCGTTCAAAACAATCTTCTCTAATTTCATTGTATAATAACATGAGAAATAATCTTTTTTTTTTAGAATTTTTGGATGATTATAAACCTATATTTTTGTAAGTTACTGGTATGAGTACTTTGTAGTGAATCAGCATTTGTGGTCACAGAACACCTCTAAATTTCATTGTATATCAGTGCAGATAAACGTGCATTTTTGAGAATTTTTGGAAGCTGCTATTGTCCTGTACATAATCTAATTTGTAGTAAATCGGTGTTTGTGACTTACTGTAGCAGAAGTGCTGAGTGACATGTTGTGTTACATCTAGATTTCCCCTAAAGAGGTGTAGCCCTATATATTATCAACATTTACCATAAATTAACTTTGTTTTCGAGTTTGCTAACAATTGTGCTTAACCTCAAAGGTTTTTGGGAAACTAGAATTTTTACCACAGGTTTTTCTGTTTCTGTAATAGAAATCTTGTTTTGTGTATTTGCTTCATTTCTTATAGCAAAATTATCTTCCTAGCTCAAGAGATTAAAAGATAATCAGCAGACTTAAAGTTATTTGCTCACTGTCCTGTAATAAATTGCACCAATTAAAATGCAGCCCCACTGTGAATGCTTGAACACAGAATGAGTTGGTTAACAATCATAAGCAGCGAGTTGGTTAAGTCATATACAGCTGGAAATTTCCCTGGCCACTATCAAATGATTGGTATCTGGTGCATGTCATTGTGTTGGAAGAGCTTCTGAGACTCGTGTACTTATGGTACCAGTACCAAAAGTGCCTCAAGTATTATCTACTCCTGTGGCTCATGTCTGCTCTGCAGAAAGTAAGAGATCTGTCATTATTCATTCACCTGACTGTGAGTGGTGTTTCAGAGTTAGAGCTAGGTGTCCTGAACAGCGTGGGTGTTGTACCGATTCTCCTAACCAACAAGTTTGAGGTATTGTCTTTCACTGAAACTGAAACTGATCTGGTGGGATTCACTTCACCTTTTGGGGGGAAAACTGTTTTGTCTGGTGCCAGGAGGCAGCAAACACACAAGGATAGGGATCTGTTAATTGTTAATTGTTAATTGTCAGCAATTCAAACATATGGTGAATGATGGTACCCCTTGGGAAAATGGCAGCAAGGACAGAAAAGGACACCAGGTGCACTCATTGTGTATGCCTTGGGGCCTCCTTCAACATGTCGAAGAGGCTATTCCAACAGCCAGCGAGGGAACAGGGTTCAACCTAAAGCAGATTGTGATGCATGTTTGAACAAATGATGCCTGTCTTCTGGGCTCTGAGGCCATATTTGAGTCATTCCAGTGACTGGCAGAGAAGGTTGAGAAGACCAGCTTGTGCATGGAGTTTCGATGAAGCTCACAATTTGGAGCATTGTCCCAAAACTGACCATGGCCCTTTGGTTCCGTGTTGAGCAGAAGGACTGAACCAAAACCTTCAACGCTCCTGTAACAAGCTAGACTGTGACTTCTGGATTTTTGCCATACGGATGAGAACTTTAGGGTCCCCCTAAGTGGGTCGGGTGTGCAGTACGCAACAGAGGATGCTACTCAGATATGACCGTTTGTGGTGTACACATGACGTGATTTTAGATTAGGCGACCCTCCATTCAATCCAGATAACAATAACTGTAGTAAACCCAGAAATATCAGTGTAAGATCAAAAGAAATGCCTCTCACAGATGAGAGTATTAAAATCCTAATGGTTAGCTGCCAAAGCTTTCACAACGAAGTGCCAGAGCTTTAAGCACTCCTGAAAAGCAGTGAAGCTCACATAGTACTAGGTACAAAAATCTGGTTCAAACCTGAAATTGATAGCAGTGAGATTTTTGGAGAAAATTTGAATCCCTATTGAAAGAACAGGCAAATGGGAAGTGAAAGTGGTGTGGTTGTCACAGTAGACAAGAAACTCAAATCCACTGAGATAGAAATTGAAGCTGCATGCGAGATTGTTTGGGCAAGACCACTATGAGGGGTCATCATAAAAAGATAATGGATCCTTCTATCACTCATCCGACTCGTCTCCTGACCTAACTGCACACTTCAGCAAAAACCTCAATTCACGTTTAAATAAGTTCCTCATTCACACTGTAATCGTCTGTGAACGCTTTAATTATCCAACAATTAATTGGGAAGATTACAGTTTTGTTAGTGGTGGGCATGATAAGACATCCTATAAAAATTTACTAAATGCATTCTTTGAAAACTACCTACAACAGGTAATTTGGAATCCCACTCATGATGGAAATATAATGAATCTAGTGTAAATAAATAGTCCTAAAAACAAAGATGATGTGACTTACCAAACGAAAGCGCTGGCATGTCGATAGACACACAAACATGCACACAAAATTCAAGCTTTCGCAACCAACGGTTGCTTCATCAGGAAAGAGGGAAGGAGAGGGAAAGACGAAAGGATGTGGGTTTTAAGGGAGAGGGTAAGGAGTCATTCCAATCCCGGGAGCGGAAAGACTTACCTTAGGGGGAAAAAAAGGACAGGTATACACTCGCGCGCGCGCGCGCGCGCGCACACACACACAATATCGATACGCACATACACAGACACAAGCAGACATTTGTAAAGGCAAGAAGTTTGGGCAGAGATGTCAGTCGAGGTGGAAGTACAGAGGCAAAGATGTTGTTGAATGACAGGTGAGGTATGAGTGGCGGCAACTTGAAATTAGTGGAGATTGAGGCCTGGTGGGTAACAAGAAGAGAGGATATACTGAAGGGCAAATTCCCTTCTCCGGAGTTCTGACAGGTTGGTGTTAGTGGGAAGTATCCAGATAACCCGGATGGTGTAACACTGTGCCAAGATGTGCTGGCCGTGCACCAGGGTATGTTTAGCCACAGGGTGATCCTCATTACCAACAAACACTGTCTGCCTGTGTCCATTCATGCGAATGGACAGTTTGTTGCTGGTCATTCCCACATAGAAAGCTTCACAGTGTAGGCAGGTCAGTTGGTAAATCACGAGGGTGCTTTCACACGTGGCTCTGCCTTTGATCGTGTACACCTTCCGGGTTATAGGACTGGAGTAGGTGGTCGTGGGAGGGTGCATGGGACAGGTTTTACACCGGGGGCGGTTACAAGGGTAGGAGCCAGAGGATAGGGAAGGTGGTTTGGGGATATCATAGGGATGAACCAAGGGGTTACGAAGGTTAGGTGGAAGGCGGAAAGACACTCTTGGTGGAGTGGGGAGGATTTCATGAAGGATGGTTCTCATTTCAGGGCAGGATTTGAGGAAGTCGTATCCCTGCTGGAGAGCCACATTCAGAGTCTGATCCAGTCCCGGAAAGTATCCTGTCACAAGTGGGACACTTTTGGGATTCTTCTGTGGGAGGTTCTGGGTTTGAGGTGATGAGGAAGTGGCTCTGGTTATTTGCTTCTGTACCAGGTCGGGAGGCTAGTTGCGGGATGCGAAAGCTGTTTTCAGGTTGTTGGTATAATGGTTGAGGGATTCCGGACTGGAGCAGATTCGTTTGCCACGAAGACCTAGGCTGTAGGGAAGGGACCGTTTGATGTGGAATGGGTGGCAGCTGTCATAATGGAGGTACTGTTGCTTGTTGGTGGGTTTGATGTGGACGGACGTGTGAAGCTGGCTATTTGACAGATGGAGATCGATGTCAAGGAAAGTGGCATGGGATTTGGAGTAGGACCAGGTGAATCTGATGAAACCAAAGGAGTTGAGGTTGGAGAGGAAATTCTGGAGTTCTTCTTCACTGTGAGTCCAGATCATGAAGATGTCATCAATAAATCTGTGCCGGCCGAAGTGGCCGTGCGGTTAAAGGTGCTGCAGTCTGGAACCGCAAGACTGCTACGGTCGCAGGTTCGAATCCTGCCTCGGGCATGGATGTTTGTGATGTCCTTAGGTTAGTTAGGTTTAACTAGTTCTAAGTTCTAGGGGACTAATGACCTCAGAAGTTGAGTCCCATAGTGCTCAGAGCCAATAAATCTGTGCCACACTTTGGGTTGGCAGGCCTGGGTAACCAAGAAGGCTTTCTCTAAGCGACCCATGAATAGGTTGGCGTATGAGGGGGCCATCCTGGTACCCATGGCTGTTCCTTTTAATTGTTGGTATGTCTGGCCTTCGAAAGTGAAGAAGTTGTGAGTGAGGATGAAGCTGGCTAAGGTAATGAGGAAAGAGGTTTTAGGTAGGGTGGCAGGTGATTGGCGTGAAAGGAAGTGCTCCATCGCATTGAGGCCCTGGACGTGCGGAATATTTGTGTATAAGGAAGTGGCATCAATGGTAACAAGGATGGTTTCCGGGGGTAACAGATTGGGTAAGGATTCCAGGCGCTCGAGAAAGTGGTTGGTGTCTTTGATGAAGGATGGGAGACTGCATGTAATGGGTTGAAGGTGTTGATCTACGTAGGCAGAGATACGTTCTATGGGGTCTTGGTAACCAGCTACAATGGGGCAGCCGGGATGATTGGGTTTGTGGATTTTAGGAAGAAGGTAGAAGGTAGGGGTGTGGGATGTTGGTGGGTTCAGGAGGTTGATGGAGTCAGGTGAAAGGTTTTGTAGGGGGCCTAAGGTTCTGAGGATTCCTTGAAGCTCTGCCTGGGCATCATGAATGGGATTACCGATCCATCGTCATTCTTCTGGCGGACAAGGGTTCCACGGCCGTGGTACTTGATCGTCGGGAGTATGTGGCTGAGGGACTGCGTCCCCACTCCACCAAGAGTGTCTTTCCACCGTCCACCTAACCTTCGTAACCTCTTGGTTCATCCCTATGAAATCCCCAAACCACCTTCCCTACCCTCTGGCTCCTACCCTTGTAACCGCCCCCGGTGTAAAACCTGTCCCATGCACCCTCCCACGACCACCTACTCCAGTCCTATAACCCGGAAGGTGTACACGATCAAAGGCAGAGCCACGTGTGAAAGCACCCTCGTGATTTACCAACTGACCTGCCTACACTGTGAAGCTTTCTATGTGGGAATGACCAGCAACAAACTGTCCATTCGCATGAATGGACACAGGCAGACAGTGTTTGTTGGTAATGAGGATCACCCTGTGGCTAAACATACCCTGGTGCACGGCCAGCACATCTTGGCACAGTGTTACACCATCCGGGTTATCTGGATACTTCCCACTAACACCAACCTGTCAGAACTCCGGAGATGGGAATTTGCCCTTCAGTATATCCTCTCTTCTTGTTACCCACCAGGCCTCAATCTCCACTAATTTCAAGTTGCCCCCACTCATACCTCACCTGTCATTCAACAACATCTTTGCCTCTGTACTTCCACCTCGACTGACATCTCTGCCCAAACTTCTTGCCTTTACAAATGTCTGCTTGTGTCTGTGTATGTGCGTATCGATATGTGTGTGTGTGCGCGCGCGAGTGTATACCTGTCCTTTTTTCCCCCTAAGGTAAGTCTTTCCGCTCCTGGGATTGGAATGACTCCTTACCCTCTCCCTTAAAACCCACATCCTTTCGTCTTTCCCTCTCCCTCTCCTTCCCTCTTTCCTGACAAAGCAACTGTTGGTTGCGAAAGCTTGAATTTTCTGTGTATGTTTGTGTGTCTATCGACCTGCCAGCACTTTCATCACTTTCATTTGGTAAGTCACATCATCTTTGTTTATATATATATATATATACAGTAAACCAGATCAAAAAAATCTGTAGTGTCCTATCTCAATGAGAAACATAAAACTGTCAGCACAGGGCAGGACCATATAGAGGAAGAATGACTCAAGTTTAAGAGAGTAATTGATATGCACTGGATAGTTGCGTACCTAGTGAAACCGTTCATAATGGGATAATTGATAAGAATAATGCAATACCACCTCCTAGCTTATTAGGGATTGATCGTAGAATTGCGTATGCATATCGTCCTTGGTATTCAGTCACTGTACAGAAATTTTTAAAGAAACAGAGATTACTACGTGATGACTGTAAAACAAAGCATAGGGTAGTAGATGGAGAGATGCTGAATGAGACATGTTTTGCTGTAAGGAGAGGAATGCATGAAGCCTTCAGTGACTACTGTGGCAGAATGTTGTCAAATGATCTTTCACAAAACCCAAAAAATTCTGGGTATTTGTAAAGGCTGTTAGTGGCACATTAGTCAATGTCCAACCTCTTTTGAATGAGATAGGAACTGAGATTGAGGGTATCAAAGCAAAAGCTGAAGTGGTGAACTGTTTTCAAATGTTCCTGTGTAAAGGAAAACCCAGGAGACTCATCCCAGTTTAATCCTCATACCACTAAAAAGATGAGTGAAGTGAGTGTTAGTGGTGTTAAGAAACAGCTGAAATCATTAACATTGAACAAAGCTTCAGTACGCAGTGGAATCTGTATCACATTCTGTTCTGAATTTGTGAGTGATTTATTCCCTCTTCTAACTATAATCTATCATAGATCTGCCGAACAAACAAACCAACCATACCCACTTCTTTGAAAAAAGCACAGGGCCCACTGTCTGCAGGAAGGGTAGTAGAAGTGATTCACCAAACTACCGTCCAGTGTCCTTGTCATTGATTTGGTGTGGAAGCATAGAACATATTCTGAGCTCAAACAGCTTGAGCAGAATGACCTCCTCCATGCCAACCAGCATGGATTTCGAAAACATTGATCACGTGAAACCCAACTTGCATTTTTCTCACATGACAGACTGAAAGCTTTGGTTCAAGGCAATCAGGTAGATGCAGTATTTCTTCATTCCTGAAAAACATTTGACACAGTAAAACACCTACGCTTATTTTCAAAAGTACTATCATACAGGGTGTTGAGTGAAATTTGGGACTGACTGGATGAAGGACAGTTTGGTAGGGAGGACGCAGCATGTTATCTTGGATGGAGAGTCGTAGTTATTTGTAGAAGTGACTTTGGTTGTGCCGCTGGGAAGTGTGTTGAGATCCCTGCTCTTCATGTTGTATATTAATGATGTTGCATACAGTTTTAATTATAATCTCAGACTTACAGACGATGCGGTTATTTGTAATGAAGTACAGTTAGAAAGAAGGTGCATAAATATTTATCAAGATTTTGATCAGATTTCAAAGCGGTGCAAAGGCTGGCAACTTGCTTGAAATATTTAGAAATGTAAAGCTGTGCATTTCACAAAATGAGAAAACGTAGTATCCTATGACTATAATATCAATGAGCCACAGTCAGAATCAGCCAACTTGTACAAATATCTAGGTGTAACACTTGTAGGGATATGAAATGGAATGATCACATAGGCTCAGTCGTGGGTAAAGCAGGTTGTAGACGTTGGTGTATTGGTAAAATACTGGGAAGTGTAGTCAGTCTACAGAGGGGATTCCTTACGAACCACTCATCTGACTGATTCTAGAATATTGCTTAAGTGTGTGGGATTCATACCATATAGGACTTAAAAGGGGTATTGAGCATATACAGAGAAGGGCAGCACAAATGGCCACAGGTTTGTTGGATCTGTGGGAGAGTGTCACAGGGATACTGAAGAAACTGAACTGCCAGACTCTAGAAGATAGACGTAAACTATCCCAAGAATGTCCTCTAACACGGTTTCATGAACTGACTTTAAATGACGACACTCTAGGTACATACTACAAGCCCCTACATGTTGCTCACATAGGGACTGAGAATATAAGATTAAAATAATTTCAGCACACACAGATGCATTAAAATGAGCATTATTCGCGCACTCCATATGTGAATGAATGGAATGGGAAGCAACCCTAATAACTGGTACAATGTGACATACTCTCTGCCATGCACTTCACAGTGGTTTGCAGAGTGTAGATGTAGATGTGATTAGGCTGGCCACAGGTGCTTACAGGACCAGCCCAATACTCAATATCTCTGCTGAGACACTGGGGAACCACCACTCACTATCCGGCGGCAGCTCCTCATTGTGTGTTAAGTGTGTAAGTTCCTCTTAGTTTCGACTTTACCTGAATATACTGTTGCTCGTCCACCTCTGGAACACCTTTTCTCCAATCATACACGAGTGACAGTACTATTTGGGATCTGTGTGCAGCCTGTCCTGGAGTCACTTGGTATGGAGCATGTGCAGCCACAAATAAAAGGTTTTCACTGCCTGCTACCATGGTTATTGCAAGGGCCCAGAGTAGTTTTGGATCTGGTGCAGTACAAGAGAGATTGAATTCCAGCATATGTTTTTAATGCATTATTCTATGATGTCATTACGGATATGTCGAAACAGGGGCTCCATTGGTTGCTCTGTTGTTTTTCCTGATTGTGTGCTTATGGTGTGACTGCCGTGAGACTTCACTGTCTTCGATATGGAATTATATGCAATCTTGTGGGCACTGAAGCAGATGAGATGTGCTTAAAGTGCAAAATTCCTTGTCTGTTCCATTTCTCTGAGTGCCCTTCACTCTTGCAATGCTTGTACCCAGCAGGTAGAATAGTCCAGAAATGTCCAGGACATCCTCTTGCAACTACAACAGCTGAGGAAGTAGGTGTCTTTCTGCTGGGTATCAGTGCACATGGATATTGCAGGGAATGAAAGGGCAGACATGGCCGCCAAAGTAGTGTGCCAAGCTAATGACAGTGTGCCCTCCTCCTGCAGAATATTGCCTTGCTGTTGAGATGCAGTGTGTTGGGTCAGTGGGAAGTCAAGTGGCTGCAAGTGACTGATAATAAACTGCATCCAGTAAAGCCCACTGCACAGCTGTGGCGTACCTCCTTCCAGCCACATAGTTCGGATAAGGTCTCTCTTATTCATCTTTGGAGTGTGTTTACATCGTTCGTCCAAGCCTCACGCCTCAGTAGTGTGTTTACATTTTGAAGCGTGCAGTTGCAGCTGTAACGGTTATAAAGCTAAGTACTGACAAAGTTATTTGTGCGCTGTTATATAGTTATTAAATTTAATAGTTTTCAGCAATGTTTTGTGCTGTTTGTGGCAATTAAATGATTTAATAAACTTTTGGAAACTTCCCTCGCTGTGTTTTTTTTTAGAGTTATCTGTATGGTGAAGTTGTTTAGTAAATTTCGTGCTTTAGTTTTCAGCTGATGTTTCATATTGTTTCGAGTGAAATTTTCACTAAGTGTTTTAACTTCGTTAAGTGTTCCAGTGGCCGCTTGAATTTTTGGTTTTAGCTAATAATTTTGTGAAGTTTTGTTGGTATTGGTATTAGCTGTGGTGTAGTAGTATTAATACAAGTAGTTGCTTTCTTAGTAGGCAGAGAATTTCAAGACTGCCATTGATAGTTCTGTAAATAGTTCTACTGGTGTAACTGAACTTAGGTGACGTAGATGTATAGTTTTTTTTTTTTTCAGTAACTGTAAAGTTTTACCATGAGTGGTAAGTGTGGGCTCTGTCGTATGTTTGTGAGTAGTGGGTTACGGTGTGGGATTTGTTCAAAGTATTTTCATTGGGGGGGGGGGGGGGGGGGGGAATGTATTGGGGAAGCCAGTGGGCATTCTAGCAAGATCTTCTCCTGGGAATGCAGAATCTGTAGTAGAATTAAGTTGATAGAATAGCAGGCGTGTAAGATCTCTGTCCTTCAGGTGCAGTTACAGTGTGCAAAGGAGGAACTAGATAGGTTGAGGAGCGTGAAGGGTGGTGGGGATTGGGAACTGGCAGTTGGCGAGAAGACAGCTAGGGGGAGGTGGTATTCAGACAGTTATACTTTGCATATATGCAATCGATTTGGCCAAATGTCAGAGCTGAGTGGAGAGGAGCCTCTTGTAGCTGTAGATGTAGGGAACATGAGGCAGTTCTCAGCAGTTAGGAGACCAAGGTCAGTTGCAAAGTCTAACAGAAAGGAGGAGGTTCTGTTGTCAATGTGTGGCGCTTGTGGTGTTCAGATCACTGTAGATCACATTGAACTAGAATGTGTTGAACCAGAGGGCAGTGGCAGATCTGCCCTATGTTTTAAGTGATGTTCAAACAAATGTGGTGAGACTTTTAAGGTTCTGTGATTTATCCAACTTGTTTCTAAAAATTATGAGGACATGCTCTTAATGTGTCAACAGTAACAGGATGACTGGTTCACCCATGATTTTTTTGGCTCACCCATGATTTTTTGTAAGTGGTCAGCCAGTGAAATTTTCCTGTGCCTTTCTTTTAGCTCCTTTATCGTTTTTCATTCTTTTTTCATCCCAGGTGCTGCACCTTACACTATTTCTCCATGTTTTACAGCATGTGATATGGAGTGATTTTTGTGGGTCAACATGCATGCTTGCTCCAATGTGTTTTTAGTCCTTTCATCCATATTCATTTCTTTTAATATTTGTAAGGGCATGGATAACATCACTGTAGAGTGCCCTTACACTCAAAAGGCAACATGACGACGACAAATTACGAATCTCTTTGTCAAAAAAGTGAATCATAGCAAAAGGACTATATTGCATGTACTGCTGTTAAAGATGGGAATTGACAGTTGACATCTATGATTAAGTGTGTTAGCAAGGAGTGTCATTCCAGTGCCAAAAGTTTCTTGACAGCAAATGTCATTGCCCGGCATGGTAAATCTTTTGGCGCCGGGGAACTTTTAAAACAAATCTGGTTAGTGTGTGCCCCATGACTTTTGGAAGATTTTGGAAATAGAAGTGAGATATCCGAGTGTATCGAAGACATTCCTTTATTTAGAAACTAATTAAAAGACAGAATCCTAAAAGCAATGGAAAATGTGAAGGAACAACAAAAAATGACTTCAAGTTCTCTCCTTATATTTCACTGTGTCTTGATGAAAGTACAGTTATAACAAAATATATCTGTTCAGCTGCTTTTGCTTGATATTGTGCTCTAAATAACCTTAAAGAAGAATTGATTGTGATAATATTGTGGCCATCAATCGCTGAAGGCAAATTCTGACATGGTTCCTTTGAAAAAAAAGGACATTGTCAATTCCCATCTTCCTGCATTTTGAGCTACTGCTTCATTTGTAATTACACTGTCATTGATGGTATGCTGAGCCCTATTTTTTCTTCTTCCCTTCCATCATTTGCTGTCTTTCTGGTTAATTTTTCTCTATGTAACCCTTCTGAAACTGAATGTGGCCTAAAGAAAAATTATTTTTAAATTCAAGTGTGGTTATTTGAATACAGGTTTTTTTTCTGGACATTTGTGAGACTTTATCTGTATTCAGCATATGGTAAATTAATTTTCAAGAAAATTTGTTTGATGAAAGGTTTTGGTATTTCTGATGTTACATGTTGTTTTACACTGACAGAAATGTGTCTACAAGATTGCAGATATCAGTGATATATGGGACGATTAAAAAGTTTACATGTAAATTGAAGGAGGAATCGAAACACGACGACTTAGCAATAGGAGTTAATTGTGTTGGAATAAATTCTGAGCCGGGGAAGGCTTTGGAATGCTAGGTGCACGTGCGCCATAAGTTCAGCAAAGATAATGTACTGTTCTTATGTTCATATAATTGCTTGTCATTCAAACCTTGTGTGCCTGACACTAGTTTCTGACCAACACTTTTTCCAGGGTACTTGCAGTGTCTTATGAGATTCTTGTGATGCCTGATATACTTGCTAGTGTGTGCAAGAATGTTCTACAAAGATTTTATGTCTGTATTGAATGTGGTGGTCGCCATTTTTAGGGTTCAGTACCTCCATCAGTAAAAATGGAACCCTCATAGGATTATTTGTTTTTCGTATGTGTGTCAGTCTGTCAGACTGTTAAAAACCCTTCTTCTTAGGAACAGGTACACGTATCAAGTTGAAATTAGTGTTGCATACTAATATCTATGGTGCCTTGGCATTGTAAACATTGAAGCTTCCCAGTGCAACCAAAAGATACGGTCATTTTTGTCACAAATTTTGATACTTACAAACTAGCTCATCAAAAACTATGAGATACTTCTATTGACATAGGATAATGAAATTTGTCAAGAAGTAAGATGTAAGGATTAAAAGTACAGCAAAGGAAACAATCAAAAAATTGTGAATTTGTAATTACATCACACAAAAAAGGTCATTTGTTATCCGAATGCCCATCTTTCTATTAAGACTTTTTCCTTTTTTTTTTTTTTAAAGGAATAGATAGACGTATCAAGTTGAAAAGGATGTCGCATACTAAGGTCCTTAGTCTCATGGCGGCATAATAAATGTACGCTTCTAAGTCGATGCAACCAACAAATATGGCCATTTATTATCACATAATTTGAGACTTGCAAACTCACGTGTTGAAACCTATAGGGTACATCCTAATGACCTAAAACAGTGAAATGGTGAGAAGCAAGGTTTCGCAGTAGAATCAATGGAAAAGAAATCTGAAAAGTGTTAATTTGTAATTATGTCATGCACAAGAAATATTTCTTATGTCATTAGTTATCCAACTTCAAACTTGAAATTAAAACATTCTTGAAAGTCTTGGAATGATACCTTGCAAGTATCAGTGTCAATAACAGGCAAAAATTGCTGAGATTCTTGATTACTGGAATGGATGAACTGTCATATATGTAATTAAGTCTGTTTGTAATCCTCAGGACCTGAGTCCTACCCCTACCTGGCCAATATTTGAATACCATCTGTAATATACAACATTGTTGAGCAAACAGTGTATTATCTTTGCTGAATTTAAAATGTGTGTTCATTTATTTCCCTCGTCATTCCCGACATTCCAAAGCTTTCACTGGCTCAGGATTACTTCCAATATGATAAGTTCCTATTCCAAAGTTGTTGACTTTTGACTCATCAGCTAGCTCCTTCAATTTGTGTGCAATATTTTTGGATCAGCGTGTATAAATTGTTGTAGTATGTCAAAGCATTAAAAATGCCTTGATCGTAAAATGAGTGCATTAAATATAGGTTAAACAATGTGTTTGCTGTTAATTTGATTGTAGCAGGGTAATTACACTATCTCAAATGATTAAATAAATTAGGTTTAACACTCCTTTCTCTAAGGAGTACAAGTAAAATAGAATTACATTCTTGATTTCAGACTATTATGGATACTGTAGGAAAAGAGCTGAACCGTTTGTATGATTTATTTCAAGAAAGAAATCCTAACTTCAAGGGTGGAGTTTCAGTTGGAGGCCATAGTCTTGGGACTGTAATATTGTTTGATCTTCTTTACAACCAAAAGGATCGTTCAGGCAAAAACACAGAAGAAACCAACTCTGAATCAAGGGAAGGATCAGAAGGCAGAAACTGTGTAAGTTAATGCTGCAGTATTTGCACATTGTGATTTACATGGAAAAGTAATTTGAGGGACATATTTGAATCATCATGGATGTCTATTTATTTATTTATTTATTTATTTACTTACTTACTTACTTGCTTGTTATCTGTATAACAGTCACTTTTTAGACATTGTCATCTATTTAGTTCACGTATACATAGAGGTACAACTCATTGAGAGAGAAGGTTGTACTAATTGAACTTCTCTTACCAGTGAAAGATAAATGCCTACAGTGATATAAAAAAGTGAAGATCAGAATTTATCAGTGTTTTGTTGCAAAAACTAGCCAGTGGCTATATATACTAACACTTTTACAAGGAGACCTTACAATTTGAAATAGTCTATTGAATAACAGCATCACTGTATTAATAAATACTTAAGTTTATTCTTTAAGGCATTTAGATCAGTTATCTTAAGGTCTGTTGTAAAAAGTTGTTTCTGTCATATGCGAACTGTGGTCTGCGGTCTGTTTGGTACTTGTAATTCTGTGGAAGTTTTCCCTTCCTCATATATTACAGTTATGTACATTACTGTCTATTAAATTATGTTCTGAACTTACTTTCATAAACATGATTGCCTGCAAGGTGTATGTAGAGTAGATGTAAGTATTTTATATTTTCTGAAAATTTCTCTACAATGCTCTATCTTTTTGACGTCAGCTATCACTATTAGTGCTTCCCCTCCTACCCCATACTCTCCTCACTCGTCATACCCCTTGACCTCCTTCCACCCCCTGTCCCCACCACCACTCCCAAGCCCCACTCCTCGCCTGATCCTTGCCTGCTCCTCGCCATCCTCACCCTCTCCTCACCATCCTCTCTCTTCTTCCCCCTCCCTGTCCTACCCCATCATCCCGTGTCCTACCCCATCATACCGTGTCCTACCCTTCCTCTCTCATTCCCCCCATCCCCCTCTCTTATCTCCTTCCCCCCTCCCCATCATCTCTCTCTCTCTCTCTCTCTCTCTCTCTCTCTCTCTCTCTCTCTCTCTCTCTCTCTCATTTTTGTGATACAAAAAGACTACCTGTATAGAGTGCTGGTGCCCCAACCCAGATCTCAATATCATACCAAAGATGCGGATGATTAAACTGAAATATATTGACTTTCTTATAAATATGATCTATGTACTATTTTGATGACAGATGTTTATCCACATTAATCTCCAAAAGTTTGTGTATAGCTAAGTACCAGTGTAACTGTAATAACATTTGTGTCTTGAGTGTAGTTATTTTGATTATAGTTATTGTGTATTTAGAAGGAGCTTATTTGCATTAATATAAGTTAACAGATTGTTGTAATTCATTTCACTGCTGTTGGCAGCAGTTTGCATATCACTGCCCCAACTGACAGAGGATAAGCCATCTCCATAGCTTATGACCATGAAGTCTTAAAGGTTCAGTTAAAGCATTAGCATACACGAGGAACAGAAAAGGCCCCACTGTACTTCCTTCAGGCACATTCTTTTTATAAGTTAGCTTAACACACCATTTCCTGTCTTTTAAATAGGAGTAAGTAGTTTTAAGGTGACTCCTCATATCCCATATTCGTTTAATTTTTGCAGTGAAATGGTATGACTCACAGTAGAAAATCATTTATCATCACTAACAAAGACAAGTATGAAAAAAAAGACATACATTCTATCAGTTTATAATATTTAAAGTCTAGATGAATATAATTTTACAACATAAAATTATTGAATTTACAGGATACTGAAGGACAAGGTAATTCAACTCCTGTCTCAGAATCAAACCACTCGCTCCTGCGGAGGAGGTTGAGTAGACGAATAAGCTATGTTATGGGAAATGCTGGTACAGGGCAACCATACATCTCATATCCCCATTTACAGTTTACCCCAACGGCATTTTTTGCACTTGGATCTCCAATTGGTAAGTGTTTATGAAATGAAGACTTTATAGTGAAAAGTATTCAAGCATGTAACACAGTCTCATTTCTTTTTTCTTATAGGAATGTTTGTAACAGTGAGAGGCATAGATGCACTGGGAGAAGATTTTCATTTTCCAACTTGCCCAGCATTTTTCAATATATTCCATCCATTTGATCCAGTTGCATATCGTATAGAGACATTAATCAATCCAGAATTTGAAAATCAGAAACCTGTGCTGGTTCCTCATCACAAAGGAAGGAAGAGAATGCACTTAGGTAAGAAAAGTGAGTTGGAGGAAGAGAGAGAGAGAGAGAGAGAGAGAGAGAGAGAGAGAGAGAGAGAGAGAGAGAGAGGGGGGGGGGGGGGGGGGGGGGGGAAATCAGGTAGATCAACATATTATTGAAATTATCAGTATGATAGCAATGACTTATGACAAAGTAAACATGCTTACGAATAACATTACATTTTAGTTCATTAGTTTCATTTAAGCTATTGCTGTCTGAGGTACATAAAATGTGTAATAAGGGGCATTTGTTTAAACATATAAGATTGGGCATGATGAGATAGCTAGCTGTGGGGATAACATGAAGAGGTTTGATATACACTGAGTTGATAAAATTCATGGTTATGAATGATGGTCTGTAACAACTGTTAATGGCCTTCCATAGAGAGACTGTCGAAATTTGCATTGACCCAGATCACAGCAAGACATTCTCTTTCTGTAGTTTAGTAGTTTCTCTTGGCTTTTGCAAATATCTGAAATTTGCACCAGAATAGCACCGATCCCGTACCCACTGGCATCTGTGTGTAGTTCGGTAGGTGCTCTATCATACAGACCAAGTACAGGGTCAGTCATCAGAGCTTTTCACAGAACATTGAAAGAATCTTGTTGGGCACCACCCAAGATAAATTTAGCATCAGATTTTAACAACTCTTAGAGTGGTCTGGCTTTGATACAAAAGTCTTTGATAAAATGATGGCAACAAGAACATAATCTGAGGAAGTTTCTCACGTCTCTAATACATTTAAGAATAGGAAATTCCATTATAGATCTCACCTTTTGTGGGTCTGGCCGCACACCTTTGCCCAAGTATTTTTATTTCTTTTGCTCCAAAGAGTCACTTTCTTGGATTAAGTTTCAGTCCGCCTTGTTGGAGACACTTAAGAGCAGCCCTCAGTCTTTTTGTGTGTTCATCAGATATCTCTGAGAACACTATAATGTCAACTAAATAACAAAGACACATCGTCCACTTCAGGTGATTTAGGAGATTATCCATCACCTGTTCAAAAGTTGCTGGTGCATTACACAAATCAAACGGAATTACCTTAAACTCTTACAGGCCCTCAGGGGCGATGAATGCAGTTTTTTCACGATCAGCTTCACCTACTTCGATTGGCCAGTATCCTGAGTGCGTATCCATGGTTGAGAAAAACTTCGCCCCCTTCAGATAACCTAGTGTATCATCAATTTGTGGAAGATGGTAAATGTCCTTTTCAGATATCTCATTAAGCTTCCTATAATCAACACAAAAGCACCAACTGCCATCCTTCTTCCTGACAAGGACCACTGGTGATGACCATGGGCTCTTCGAAGGCTAAATGATGTCGTTCTTCATCATTTTCTCTACTTCATCCCCAATTATTCGGCATTGCATTGCTGACACATGATATGCGCTTTGGCTTATTGGTTAATGGTCTCCAGTGCTAATCTGGTGCTTCACCATCATTTTGTCTAATTTGCTCTTCACCAGTGGATGGAAACATTCAGAACAACTCTTGATGAATGGCAAGTAGCTTCTCCTGTTGTTTCTTAGTGAGATCTGGTGATAGTCGAGCTATACAATCCTGTCTTGTAGTGGTAGCGCTAATTTCGCACACAGACTCGGCATGGGAGGTTTCTATGACACTCAGCTGTTCTGCAATTAACGGTTCAGCGTTTGCCACACACATGCATCTTGAAAGGGTCTGCGGTTCTCATCAACAGTTAACTATCTACAATTCACCAAATCCATTCTTAAACGAGACGACGGAGCCTGGGATGACTAAGTTATTCTTCAGTAGTATGCTTCTCTCACATTCCACTAAAAGATCCATGGGTTGATGCATGACATGACAAGTTGCAGTTACGTATCTGGTGCTGACTGCAGGAATGATCATTTAATCCAGCACACAGTCTCCACACACTTGGATGCACATCTTTCTGTCCACAATATCACATCTCGTCTAGCATAATCTTCGAGTGACTACAATCTATAATTGCCTAAGAAGCTTTCAAAAAGTCCCATCCGAGAAAGATGTCATGACTACACTCTTGTAAGATGATGACTTCTAACAGCTGTGTATGGCCACTTACACCCACACAAATGGTACATCTTCCCATAGGTTTTACATATTTCCTATTAGCCACTTTCAGCAGAGATGTTTTGTTGCCAACGAATACGGTTTTCTGCAACTGGTGATGGCACTTCTCCGAAATGACTGAATATGATGCTCCAGAGTCCACAAGAGCTTGGGCTGGTCGGTCATCCATGAGGATATCGAAGTAGTTTCCTATCCTTTTTGTAGTGATCGACGGCAGAGGATTTTTCTCTTCAGTGGCCTCACCTCCAAGGAAGGTCGCACCCTTTAGTTTTCCAGGTTGCGGTGCCTATGTGATTGGCTGGAGCTTCTAAACAGCGATGGAGACCTGGATTGGCGTGTTGGGTAGCGTCCTCTCCAGCGGCTAGCTTGCAGCGATGGTGACCTACATCGTCCACAAATTTTCTTGTTCATCTTCGTCTCCCATAGTTGGTCTCGGCTGAGATCAGTCTGCTGTCTTCTGGTGCAGGCGTCATAAAATATCTACCGCCTTTCTTGACAATAGCGCACCACATGTCCCGGTCGTCCGCAGTGGGAACATAGTGGTTGGTTATCCTGGGTCCTCCAGACATCAGATCTGGTGACCAAACTGGTTCCTCATATGGCATTGTAGGAACGTAATTCCTCATGGCCTTGACTTTTTCACCATTCTAAAGGGAAATGAAGGTCAAGAGATTGGGTTCAATGTCTGTTCCACTTCCTCCCATATGACCTCTTGAAGCGTCTTGGTTTTTTGATCGCTGTGCAGTGTAAGTGCCTTCTGAACTTCCTCTCTCACTATCTGATGAAGAACACTTGTGAAATCAGTTGCTTCCACCATCACAGACATCGATACGATGTTTGGAAGCCGATCAAACTGCTTGAGTGTAATTCTTTTTTGATGCACTGGCACCATTTTATGAAGTCATATGCTGTTGAAACCTCCTTCAGGAGTAGGGCTCGATACATGTCCTCAGCAACACCCTTCATGAGATGTGCAACCTTATCTTCCTCCTTCATTCTAGGATCCACTATTTTACACAGCTCCAACACGTCTTGAATGGAGGATGCTGTCGTTTCTCCTGGACACTGTGCCCTGCGCTTCAATTTATCTTCAGCTTTGCACTTCTGCCGTCATGTGTCACTGAAATACTTGCGCAGTTCCACCTGGAATACTTCCCAGCTTGTGAACTTCTCCTCGTTGTTCCCATACCATTGCTTGGCAGGGCCCTCCAAGTAGAAAAATGTGGTAGCCAAACACACGGTGGCATCCCGTTTGTTAAATTTAGCTATACGCTTACATACCTTCAGCCACTTTTTTGGATCTTGGCCATCATCACCAGAGAACCCAGAAGGATATCTCGTGTGGTGGCATACAATTGCTGCATTGTCATGTCCTGCTCTTCTTCTGTCTCCGATAGATTGCGATCTGTTGAATATGGCTCAAATTCGGGTTTCTCGCCATGTAAACAGTGGCTCTGTCGTGGCCTGATGGGAGCCACTGTGTCGCCAGTAATGTGTGCTATCAAAAGTTCCAATATCCATTGCCTCCACCTGAATAATGTCACGTAGAGGAATGTGTAATTAGACAAATGGTGATCACTAACTTCACTTAATGAAGGTTCATTCAAGACTTGAACATACAAGAGCACGGAGTGGACTGCCTCTGGCCAGAACACATACAATATATGTACAGCTACAGAACATTCAAGTACAATGATTCTTGACATTTGTGGGTACTTCTAGAATGTACTCGAACTGAATATAGAAATTAAAATTTTACAGTTCATGTGAGTTTTGAGCTCACGACCCTCCATGCAACAGTTTAGCATCATAACCACTACACCACGGTGCTACTACTCAGCTTCTTCTGCGACAACATGAAAGATAAAAATTTATTCTTTCAGAAGCAGAACAACTGTTTTTTAATTTGCCACACATCTATCGGTAAAAACAGACTCCTTATAGGGTTGCTTTGTCGTCTGTCTGTCTGTATTTCCAACTGTTAAAAACCCTGTTTCTCAGGAATATGTGGATGTATCCAATTGAAATTTCTCACATATTAAGGTCTATGGTCTTTTGGTGATACAGTGAACAGTAGCTTCTAAGTCAGTGCAATCAATAGGTATGGCCATTTATGATAGTCGTGAACTTGCTCATTGAGACTTAAAGGGTACTTCCTGTTGACTTACAATCATAGAATTTGGCAAGAAGTAAGGTTTTGTGGTACAAGTAAAGGAATAAATCTGAAAATTTTTACTCTGTAGTTATATCACACACAAAAAGTATTTCATTTGTCATTTGTCATCTTGACTTCAAACATGAAATTAAAAAATCAGTAACTCCACATTCAGGCGGACTTGGTCACAGTGTTAAAAGTCAAACATCAGGCGAGCCGATTAGCTTCAGTTCTGTAATGATGTATGCATTTGTTGTTTGACTTCTTTATGCCATTTTTGGACAGGCACTGTAAACCACATGACCATAGCAATATGCCACATGCATCTTATTGTTGTCACTTGGAAATAATGTGATAGTTTTAACCTTCTGAAGAAGGGCACTAATTGCCCAAAGCAGTTCGGAAATAAAATTTCTTTTACGCAGGTAGTTGCTAATTGTTTCAAAATATAGCTATGTTCAGTTGCAGTTGTAAACCTTAAAACTCTTCCGTAGGGTGAACTTTCCAAAAAACAGTAGGAGGTGGAAATATTGCAGTATTTGTATAAGCACATATGATGCAATTAAGTGGAAATGATTATCCGAAACAGATACTGCTGCCAAAATTTGTAGAATTACATAGAAAATGTTACATATGACATTCGAACCCCAAAAAAGTCACAGCAGTACAATGTAATACATGTGGATGTACCCTAAAATCAGTACAATGAAAAACCTGCCAAAGCTGGAAATTTCGCTGTTTTTGTTTACTTGATGACTAGTTTCATGCTAGAACCATTTTCAGATCATCATGCCAGACAGTCGAAATGATATTTCAAAAAATACTAAAACCATGTCAAAAGTATATACTTATTATGAAGTGCAAATGAATAGTTACATCATCATACAAATAGATGGTGTGCACTGTAACTGTTGATTTGCACTTCATAATATGTATATATTTTTGACATGGGTTTTGTGTTTTTGGAAATACTATTTTGACTATCTGGTATCAGTTGAAAAAGGGTCCCGGCCCAAAACTAGTCATTGAGTGAATAAAAAAAAATTGAAATTTGCATTGGCTGTTTTTTTTGTTACACTGGTTGACAGAAGTTTCTGATCTGCAATTATTCCAGCATGCTGGAAGTTCATACACTGAAATGACAGGGGGACATTCGCCTCAACGAGGATACTATTCTCCCACTACCCTAGGTCCGCAACCTGCCGAAGACCAACAAAGGGGTAGTGTCCCAGATGATCACCGATCTGTGTTCTTCCTTACACAGAGTAGGTCCTACTTTTTGGCACTTCCCATGTTCTGGAAGATTCCCTCTGACATACATAGCAGTCACTTGCGTGAACCTTACATGTTTTGTGCAGATTAGGAGGCACATCTTCCACTGTCTCTGTTATGGGACTGGAGTCTTGCACTTTTGTATGCTGCCCCCCCCCCCTCATGTGTGTATAGCCTGTGGATTGTTCGGCACCAGACTGACACTGTTTGAGTAAATGATTATGCAAATGCATCCATTGCCTTCTTAAGACAGCTCCTAGCTACAAAGGGAATTTAATGCCATTTTCATCTCTCAGTATTCGATTCCACGTCATCTCCCATCATCTAGGCAAAATTTCACGAACTCTTCCCTCAGAGAGTACAAAATTTTCTCATCCTATCAATAGATATTGGTGCCTTTGGAACATTATTCCTGTTCATTACATTCATTTTACACTGTTACATCTTACGGTACTTCACAAAATTGTGACTAGCATAATTCTTCATTTCCATCAGAATTATATTAATTTTACAACATTACATTTGGTCTCCAATATGACTTCATTAGTATTTTAATACTCTGATACTTTTCGGTCTAAGAACCATATATATATTTACAAAAATATCACCAGTTTAACACTACATTCCATTATTTTCCAGCCCTTGCTGGGAACTTATTGTTTATCATTACGTAATTGTGGGGAATGTGGTACTGGAGAGAGGGATTCAGTGTCCCTAGTTCTCCTTGGTAGAGGTCTCTTTGTCCTCCGCAGTCTCCGGACATCAATAGGGGAATGCTTTATTGATCTTAATTAATACATGGCACAGCTCTTTCTCACCATAGTCTGTATCAGTTTGGTGAGCTAGGGTTTATCTAACAAGTGTACTTGGGGCACGTTCATTCACAACATCATTTGTCACACAAATTCTGGCACAACGGTCTGAACTCACTATGTGACACATTCTGTGACCACAATTTCGTCAACATTTACAGTATATACACAGGCAATAAGATCATTGTTGTTGTTGTGGTCTTCAGTCCTGAGACTGGTTTGATGCAGCTCTCCATGCTACTCTATCCTATGCAAGCTTCTTCATCTCTCAATACGTACTGCAGCCTACATCCTTCTGAATCTGTTTAGTCTATTCATCTCTTGGTCTCCCTCTACGATTTTTACCCTCCATGCTGCCCTCCAATACTATATTGGTGATCTCTTGATGCCTCAGAACATGTCCTACCAGCCGATCCCTCCTTCTAGTCGTGTTGTGCCACAAATTTCCCTTCTTTCCAATTCTATTCAATACCTCCTCATTAGCTATGTTTTCTACCCATCTAATCTTCAGCATTCTTCTGTAGCACCACATTTCAAAAGCTTCTATTCTCTTCTTGTCTAAACTATTTATCATCCACGTTTCACTTCCATACATGGCTACACTCCATACAAATACTTTCAGAAACGACTTCCTGACATTTAAATCTATACTCGATGTTAACAAATTTCTCTTCTTCAGAAACGCTTTCCTTGCCATTGCCAGTCTACATTTTATATCCTCTCTACTTCAACCATCATCAGTTACTTTGCTCCCCAAATAGCAAAACTCATTTACTGCTTTAAGTGTCTCATTTCCTAATCTAATTCCCTCAGCATCGCCTGACTTAATTCGACTACATTCCATTATCCTCGTTTTGCTTTTGTTGATGTTCATCTTATATCCTCCCTTCAAGGCACTGTCCATTCTGTTCAACTGCTCTTCCAAGTCCTTTGCTGTCTGTGACAGAATTACAATGTCATCGGTGAACCTTAAAGTTTTTATTTCTTCTCCATGGATTTTAATACCTACTCCGAATTTTTCTTTTGTTTCCTTTACTGCTTGCTCAATATACAGATTGAATAACATCGGGGATAGGCTACAACCCTGTCTCACTCCCTTCCCAACCACTGCTTCTCTTTCATGCCCCTCGACTCTTATAACTGCCATCTGGTTTCTGTACAAATTGTAAATAGCCTTTCGCTCCCTGTATTTTACCCCTGCCACCTTCAGAATTTGAAAGAGATTATTCCAGCCAACATTGTCAAAAGCTTTCTCCAAGTCTACAAATGCTAGAAACGTAGGTTTGCCTTTTCTTAATCTAGCTTCTAATATAAGTCGTAGGGTCAGTATTGCCTCACGTGTTCCCATATTTCTACGGAATCCAAACTGATCTTCCGAGGTCGGCTTCTACCAGTTTTTCCATTCGTCTGTACAGAATTCGCGTTAGTATTTTGCAGCCGTGACTTATTAAACTGACAGTTCGGTAATTTTCACATCTGTCAACGCTTGCTTTCTTTGGGACTGGAATTATTGTATTGTTCTTGAAGTCTGAGGGTATTTCACCTGTCTCGTACATTTTGCTCACCAGATGGTACAGTTTTGTCAGGACTGGCTCTCCCAAGGCTGTCAGATGTTCTAATGGAATGTTGTCTACTCCCGGGGCCTTGTTTCGACTTAGGTCTTTCAGTGCTCTATAAAATTCTTCACGCAGTATCATATCTCCCATTTCATCTTCATCTACATCCTCTTCCATTTCCATAATATTGTCCTCAAGAACATCGCCCTTGTGTAGTCCCTCTATCTACTCTTTCCACCTTTCTGCTTTCCCTTCTTTGCTCAGTACTGTTTTTCCATATGAGCCCTTGATATTCATACAAGTGGTTCTCTTTTCTCCAAAGGTCTCTTTAATTTTCCTGTAGGAAGTATCTGTCTTACCCTTAGTGAGGTAAGCCTCTACATCCTTACATTTGCTCTCTAGCCATGCCTGCTTAGCCATTTTGTACTTCCTGTCAATCTCATTTTTGAGATGTTTGTATTCCTTTTTGCCTCCTTCATTTTCTCCTTTCATCAATTAAATTCAGTATTTCTTCCGTCACCCAAGAATTTCTACTAGCCCTCGTCTTTTTACCTACTTGATCCTCTGCTGCCTTCACCACTTCATCCCTCAAAGCTATCCATTCTTCTTCTACTGTATTTCTTTCTCCCATTCTTGTCAATTGTTCCTTTATGCTCTTCCTGAAACTCTTTACAACCTCTGGTTCTTTCAGTTTATCCAGGTCCCATCTCCTCAAATTCCCACCTTTTTGCAGCTATGATTAAGTTATGCTCTGCGCAAAATTCTACCAGGCGGCTTCCTCTTTCATTTCTTAGCCCCAATCCATATTCACCTACTATGTTTCCTTCTCTCCCTTTTCCTACTCTCGAATTCCAATCACCCGTGACTATTAAATTTTCGTCTCCCTTTACTACCTGAATAATTTCTTTTATCTTGTCATACATTTCATCAATTTCTTCGTCATCTGCAGAGCTAGTTGGCATATAAACTTATACTACTGTTGTAGGCGTGGGCTTCATGTCTATCTTGGCCACAATAATGCATTCACTATGTTGTTTTTAGTAGCTTACCCGAACTCCTATTTTTTTATTCATTATTCATAAGATTATTAGTAGACATAAAATAGCGGATCCTGAGTATCCCCTTGTGAAATACTCGCTCAGTGACCATCCCTTGACCTTTTGTAGTTTATCAGTCTTATGCCCAGTGGTTTTTAAGTTGTCCAACAGGTGAACTGCATGCTTTAAAGCTAAAATTACAGGTATTTCTGGGATTTTATGCTTCTCATCCCCTATGATACATCAGTTTATTTCTATATTTAACGCTGGTACTACATCCGCATTACTTACATTGGTACGTATAACATGTTTCAATTGTAACCTGATCTGGGCTCCATAGTCCTTGCATTTTCCCCAAAAATGTCAACTTGCTGGTACTACATACTATTATATCAGTTGGATATAACTCATTACACAGGACTGTTAATCCCCCATACTTTGGAGGTAAATAACCATTAATTGTCCCATATCTGCATCCAGATACCTTCATGTAACACAATGTATTTTACATTGCAGTCTGCAGCATTCATGCTACACATCTGTCATGATTAAAGGTAGACATGAGCACTAAATTGTGTGTACATATCTGATGCTTGATCTTAATATTATTATAAGTAAACTGTTCAAAGGACAGTTGCGTATACTACCCTTTGGTCTCGTCGTTTAGTAAGAGTTCTTACTGGAGCAATAAAGGTAAACATTCTTCTAGTTTCGTTAACTTCCATTGGTAATGGCCATACCTTATATATAAGGTCATTCTACATCAAATACACTAATACAATATTAAAACGCCGGCCGCGGTGGCCATGCGGTTCTAGGTGCTCAGTCCGGAACCGCACGACTGCTACGGTCGCAGGTTCGAATCCTGCCTCGGGCATGGATGTGTGTGATGTCCTTAGGTTAGTTAGGTTTAAGTAGTTCTAAGTTCTAGGGGACTGATGACCACAGATGTTAAGTCCCATAGTGCTCAGAGCCATTTTGAACAATATTAAAAAATTGTCCCCACTCGACCATCGCCAAATCTAATTAAATTTGGTGTGAGGGTTCTATATGGTCTTCGAAGGCTATATTCCGAATTTCAGTCCAGTATCTGCAGTGGTTGAATTTTTAGTGTCTTTTAAAGAGAGGCTACTCACCTTTGCATCATGTACGAAGATGCAGATATGCCAAATTTGCTAGGTTCTTTTTAAAAGTTCCAGCATACGTTTCGTCATTTTCTTTAACGTACATTTGGTCATTTTCTTTAACATACATTTGGTCATTTTCTTTAACATACATTTGGTCATTTTCTTTAACATACATTTGGTCATTTTCTTTAACATACATTGACAACTTTTTATGCTGAATTACATCGTGACAAAAATTTGAGATTTAACACACCTAAATATAGATACAAACCTCTAAAGTGGGTATAAAATCCACCATGCTATTCTGAGAGCCAAGATTTGACCGACCACTGCTTCTTTTCATATGCACCAATCACACCAAAACTTCAGAAGGTTATTCCCACCCATGATGTCTGTACATGAATCAAATTTAACAAACATTGGATGCCTAAAAGAAAAGATATGCATCTGCAAAGTTGGCCAAAATTTTTACATGCAAATTTTAGGGTATTTTTGGGGGACAATATCTCAACTGTCTTGCTCAATCCTCTTTTACTTACCAAAGGTGGAAAGAGCATGCTTTAAGCTTTCAGAGCTATGTTGTTTAATTTCCGGACCTTGCATATTGATGAGTAAGACTACCTATTCAAAATTAGGGAAGACGGATTATTGGTAAATACAAAAAATTAATACAATTTGAAGTTGTAAATCAAAAAATGTGTAATTGTAGTGTCTTTTAATAGTATAAGATTTGCTGGCAGGTCAGGGAATCCAACTGTGCTAATAAGTGTTTTTACATTATTTTACAGTATAGAATATAAATGTAATAAAACCACAGGAAATGCTCTTAAGATCATAAGATCTAGATGATCATAATGGAATGGAATGTTATGTTATGTTTGGAATGTTTTAACCCTACAACGCATGATGTTGCATGTGTACATTGTCACTCAGTTTCCATCTACATTATAAAGCAGCAATAGTTTAAGGCTCTATCCTCACAGCAATGATACATTGCTGAAATACCGCTTTTAACTTTTGCTTTCATTATTGGCAATTTTCTCTGTGTCAGTCTTCTGTGAGGTGTTACCTTTGTTATTGACATTGTGCGGTCTTAACGTAGCTGAAGGTAAGCACTAAAACAATATATTTTGATGGCCTAATCTGTATATTTTATATGTAAACAAGACTGAATCGTCTATGTATCAAACCTGGATATTCATAAGCTTTCAAAATTGCTTGTTATAGGTTAATAAACTACTGTATAAAATGAACCAAGAGACCGTTTCACCCACCTGCTTTGGTGGATCAGATGGAGCTGATTGTCCTAAGTCATCACCATTCTGTTATGACATAAGTCAATTACAATCAGTTAAGGAAATGTCACCAATGGACAAGGAGCTTCTACGATGTAGGTCCTGGCTTGATTTTACTCAAGATGCCCAAATTTGTCCATACCATAATGCCTAGTTGATGACAATATTTTAGTTCCTACAGAAGACATGCTGCAACCTATTTGGCAAAGAAAAACACGTAACCAAGACGACTTTAATAGCAGTGACCAACGCAATTTCTGATAGGTTGAAGTTATTGACTAATGTTTTTCAACCTGGTCAGAAAATTTGTACCAAATTTAGACAAGAGTGGCCCAAAAAGAATCATCCCACCAGGATAAGCGAGAATCACCATCCACTGAAGACATGGATGTCGTTGATGGTTGCTGTACTGCTAATATTTCATTATCATTATGTGGAGAGTTACCATTAACGGTTCAATGGATCAGCAAAAGGGATTCAATGGGATACATAAAGCACAAAGTTCTGATGGTCCAAGGTAGCATTACTAAGGTAATTGCCACAGCTGCTGGTGCGAGCCAAGTAAATAATGCTCAAATACAAATCGAAGAGTGCCAAAAATTTGAAGATATGGTTATCTTAATTGAAAAACTTATACTTCAGGCTTCAAGAAATTGCTGTAAAGTTCAAATTTTGACCCTGGCCCCAAATAGCTGGACTATTGAAAAAAGAAAACTGCTAAAGAATTTGTTGTTTCGACTCAAAGGAGTAGTAATCTAGGAAACTAAAGATAGAAGATGGGATTTTGGCAATATATGCAAACTGAAAAGGGAAAAAGCTCAACAATGAAGTAAAAGAAAATATCCTCACTTTTTTTTTGGAGCTGATAAGTTTTCTTGTTTCTGCGTAAGCTAAAAGGATTGTGTCGCAGTAAAAATAAATGGGAAAAAGATTCACAAGCAGAAACATCTGCTCCTTTGAAACCAGAAAGAAATGTTCATGGAAATCAACTGAGCTTCTCAAAAGTTTGTGAGCTCACACTGAAATGGTTTACTACAGTTGGTGCTTCTGGATCACAGTCAGTATGCGTGTGTGCAATTCATCAAAATGTCAAATTAATGTTGGCTTCAGAAACATCCATCCAGGATGACTACAAGGTTTCTGAGGAAAAAAGTAGTATGGAGTTTGGAATCAAAAGATTGTATGCTGCATTGTTGTGAGGAATGTCCCGGAAAAATACAACTAGAGGCTTTTCTCAAAGATGCTTTTAAAGACTATGAAACAGTGTAAAACCAACAAAGGTCCATACTGACAGATACACATTGGGGACATGTCAGAACTGTTGAAGATTTCATGGAGACACTGATTTTGAAATTATCGTTTTAAGAAACCATCACTTTGTGGCAAATCACTAAAGTTTATATCTTGAACAACTAAAAAGAAATCATGCAGAAAATGAATTAATTATATCGATATATTTACTCCTTAATGAAATTTGTCCTAAATAATATCTCTTTTTCCAACAAACAGCTCACTTAATACATACAATGCCAGGAACAAAAATGATCTGCACAAGGAAAAAGCACTTACTTTAGTTCAAAAAGGGGTCCGCTGCTCAGGAACACTTATCTTTAGTAATTTGCCAGCACACACAAAAAATTTAGTTACAAATAAAGATCAGTTTAAAAGGAATCTGAAAGACTTACTAGTGGCCAACTCCCACTCCATTGACGAATTTTTTAATAGAAACAAATGATGTATTGTATATACTCAAACCATTAGTATTGTTATTTCAACTTAAAAAAATTGGCATGTTCCACATCCAAGAGGATCTCCTCAGCACGGATCTATGGAACAAAAACCTAATCTAATCATGTATGTTGCTGAGAATTATTCATTTGTTGTTGAAGATGCTGTGCAAGGATTTCATTGGGAGAACAGTCTGGCCACATTACATCCATTTGTTATCTATTTTGATGGCAAAGAATGTCAGAATATTAGCATTTGTATGACCAGTGACTGTCACCATCATGATACCATTGCTGTCCATGCCTTTCAGATAAGGTTAATAGCGTATTTCACATGAACAAGATGATGTGCTCATCAGCTTTATGCACCCACATGGTTCTGATCGTTCCTTCCACTGACCAACAGCTAAAGACACCTGTTGAATTCCTGAGCAACATATTTTCATGACTTTAGAAGCACCATCATCATCAGGAAGACAATATAGTTTTCCTCAATCTGACCTTGACAAAATTGTAAAACTATTTAACCAGAAATGGAACTTACTATTTAGTGTTTTTGTTTTGCAAATTTACACTGTTGTGTATTATACTTGTTTTATGGCACATCTTAAATTAACATTTGAAACTCATTCATACACTAAAAAAATTGTGAGATTTTATGAACAAAAATTTCACTTTTGAATCTTCTCGAAGTGATAAATAATAAATATAACAGTCGCTGAGTGCAACCGCTTTCTGAATGGAAGGTAACCCGATGAACTTTTGAAATGTATTCTTACTCATCAGTATGCTGGATCCAGAAATTGAAAAAATAGATTTGAAAGCTTAAAGCCTGCTCTTTCAAGCTGTGGCAAGAAAAAGAGGATTGAACAAGACACAGTTTAAATATTTCCCCCAAAACTACCCTAAAATTTGCACGTAGAAAATTTTGACCAACTTTGTAGACGCAGATCTTTCCTTCTAGGCATCCAATGTTAGTTAAATTTGATCCATATGTAGACCTCATACATAGGAATAACCTTCTTATGTTTTGGTGTGATTGGTTCATATGAAAAGTGGCAGTGGTCGGTCAAATCTTGGCTCTCAGAGTAACATGACGAATTTTTTAGCCAGTTTAGAGGCTTGTAACTATATTTAGGTGTGACTAAATCCCAAATTTTTGCCATGGTGTGATTCAGCATAAAAAGTTCTCTGTGTATGAGGGTCACTCCAAAAGAAATGCACACTATTTTTGTAAAAATACAGTTTTCATTCTGCATGTGTGAAAGTTTTACAGTGTGTAGATGCATCCTTCCCACTTGTTTTCAAACTTAGTTCAACCTATTCCCGTGAGTGGGGCCGTCACAACAAGTCTTCAAGATAGCTGTTACACTTGACGTTCGTCAGAAGCAACATGCTGTTGCAGAATTCCTGTGCTGTGAAAACGAGACAGTGGGAAAAGGTATATGGAGATTCTGCTGTCGATCGCAGTACAGTTAGTCGGTGGGCAAGCAGGTTACGTGATGAAAGCAGGCATGGCAATATTGAGGATTGTCCTCACAGCGGCAGGCCTGATACTGCACACATTCCAGACAATGTGCAGAGAGTTTGCGAATTGGTGACTGCTGACAGACGCATCACAGTGAATGAATTGTCACGCTGCGTTGAGATAGGGGAAGGAAGTGTTTGCAGAATACTGAAAGTGTTGGCATTAAAAAAGGTTTGTGCCACGTGGGTTCTCAGGATGTTGACAGTGGCTCACAAAGAAACTGTATGCAGCGAACTTTTGGAACAGTACGAGAATGGTGGAGATGAATTTCTTGGAAGAATTGTGACAGGTGATGAAACATGTCTCCATCATTTTTCACCAGAGACGAAAAGGCAATCAATGGAGTGGCATCATGCAAATTCATACAAGGAAAAAAAAATCAAAACCACACCTTCTGCTGGAAAAGTTATGGCTACAGTGTTTTTTGATTCCGAAGGACTCTTGCTTGTGGACATCATGCCAAGTGGAACCACCATAAATTCTGATGCATATGTGATGACACTGAAGAAACTTCAAGCTCGACTAAGTCGTGTTTGACCACATCAGCAAAAGCAGGACGTTTTGCTGTTGCACAACAATGGGCGGCCACATGTTAGTCAAAAAACCATGGAAGCAATCACAAAACTCGGGTGGACAACATTGAAACACCCACCTTACAGTCCTGACCTGGCTCCATGTGACTATCAACTCTTTGGGGGAAACTGAAAGACTCTCTTCGTGGAACAAGGTTTGAAGATGATGACTCCCTTGTGCATGCTGCCAAGCAATGGCTCCAACACGTTGGTCCAGAATTTTACGGTGCGGGTATACAGGGGCTGGTTCCAAGATGGCGTAAGGCAGTTGAGAGGGGTGGAAATTATGTGGACAAATGGAAATATTATTCCTAAAGGGTGTATCTACACACTGTAAAACTTTCAAACTTGTAGAATAAAAGATGTATTTAAAAAAAAAAGTGTGCATTTCTTTTGGAGTGACCCTCGTATATTAAAGCAAATGACCAAATGTGTGCTAGAACTTTTAAAAAAGTGTAGCAAACTTGGCACATTTGCACCTTTGTAAGTGATGCGAAGATGAGTAGCCTCCATTTAAAAGCCCAAAAAAATTCAACTAATGAAGATACTGAACTGAAATTTGGTATATTAGCATCAAAGACCATGTAGAACCTTCACACCAAATTTCATTAGATTTGAAGATGGTAGAGTGGGGACCCCTGGTCCCCATGACATGGAATGACCCTGTACTTTCATTGCTGTCCACTAGTTGTACATTTAAAACATAACTTAAAATAATACTGACAAAGAAGACATCTAAATCTATAATACAGTGTGGTTGGTATCCCTTGTTATTGGTGAATTCAATTGGAATCCTTTTGTCCTTCATATCATCTTTAAACAACTGCAATCAAACAATTGTTGAACAACTGCAAGTATCATGTCACCTGTACTGGGTTTATTAAGCGAGGCACCAACAAGCCTTCCTGTGTATTCACTGTGCCCATGATTAGCAAATCATACTTTCTGTTTATATGATTGAAAATTGCTGTCAACTGCACCAGCTGTTCTGTTACTGTTACCAGAATCAGTGCTGAATGCAGCTTCTTGATCCTACTATTTTCACACTCTTTTTACATGTCTACTTAACTTGCATGTACTGTCAGCGATTATCTTTCCATTCTTCGTAACAGCATTAATCGTCTGATTGAAATTCATTAGCGAGGCCTTCACTATTGTCCCTTGTTTCCTCTATAGCCTTAATAACTCTCCTTGTTCCTCCTCCAGAACATCCATCTTAGGTTTGAAAAATGACACATCATCCTCATCTAGTGTGTCAAACGGAGTTTTACTTGGATCTTAAAATTCAAAATTCCTAGTTTTGGTCCAATGGATTCATGTCTAGCTAACTACCCTATCCATTCTTTAGCCCAACATATGTTTTCTGCATGCCATGTTATGTCTTGCTGTGCGTGCTTGCTGTCAACTGTGACCAACTTTACTGAATCCAATCTCACTATGCAGTGCAACACAGCTTGATTCTTGGCTTGGTGGGTTTTGTCAGTGTTACCTTGTAATTCCTTCACATTAAAGTAAATTATAATACAGCAAGTAATACTATACAGACTAACCATTCCTTGATTCTCATGATAAATCCCTGGTGCAGATTGGAATTGTTGTATGTCTCTTGTTGTGTATGTCTGGTTATGCTGGTTACCGTACTACTGCTGATTAGCAATCCCGTACTCTTGCCATCTGCAATTAAGAGAATTTTTTTCAGACTGTTTGCATGTACTTTGGTACATTTCTCTCCTTTTATCCTAATTACTACACTGGGTCTATCCACTTCGACTGTGTGGCAGGGTTCTTTACACTGACTGTCTAATTACTTCTGTCTGCCCCTTCTTATGCTCTCATCATTCTTCTATAGTGAATTTTATTCCTTTCCTTGCTCTCCTGCATGTTCACATTGGTCTCTTGATGTAACTGTTACATCATCTGGTGTATCTCTGTGTCATAACCATATTAGTTATAAATAACAGTTTCAGGCTTTCTTTGCAGAAGTCCCAGTAGGTTGCATTTTTTGCCAAAGAATAACCTGAGCCGCGTATACCCTCTTGTGCTACTGGGGGTTGTGTTGCATATGAAGATTGCAAAAAGCACCCACATGTCCCAATCTGCAGTGACATAAATAAACCAAATTTCAGTATAATGTTCTCTACCAACTTCCGTACAGTGTTATTCATATCATGCCTGTCTAGCGGTTGTGCCACTACAAATTTCGTCAGCGAATCTTGAAAAGTCAAAATGTATTTGTTACCTGTGTGGGTTTGTGATAAGAGACTGACATTATACTCTCGAATATAAATTCTGGGGTGTGTGAGCTCTGTGTTATGTTAGCTCTCTGGGGTGTGTGTTGCCCGGTTTTAGTTTTGGTAATCTTATTTTTCTGACAACTTTCACACAAATAAACTTCTCTGTCTTCATCTCCAGCCAGCTACAAAATTGTTTTACTCTCCCATATGTTCTACCCATACCCTGATGTCCTCCAATCGGAGGAATGCTGTGGCTTCAGAATTGCTAACTTCTCTTTGTTATTTAATTTGACATTATCCATTTCCTTCAATGGACTTCCGAATGGCTCTTCTGACATTAGGAGGTCCTTGTTGTCCCTTAGTGTTATCTGTGGTTCATATCGAGCACCCTTGGTTACTGCCTCAGCTGTGCTGCTTGTGTCTACACCATAATCTTCAGCACACACTGCGGTCCTGTTGCACTAGTTGTTGGATGACATGTTACTTCACATGCATTCATAAGTGTGATGATGCATCTTCTGTCTTATTCTGTTTGCCTTCCTTGTATAAAATCTGCTAATCATATTCCTCTAATTTTAATTTTAATTTCTTTGGACGAGAAGACAAATCCGAAATATTGCATAACCATGTGAGTGGCTTGTGATTTGTCAGTATCTTTCTTTTAGTTGTTGGAAGGCTTCTTCCTTTTGAGCTCCCACTTGTAAGGAACTCCCTTTTTGAGTGGTTTATGTGGATCTGATTCTGAGAGATTATTGACACAGTGACTGGAGACAGCGGTCATGTATGCATGAGTTGTCAGAGTTATTATGTGAAAGTGTGTGTGCTCTTGTTTTCTGACAAAGGCTATGGCCGAAAATTTAGTTGTAAGAGTGTGATTGTCTTCTCTACATGCCTGTCAGCAGCTCAGTGATCATTAGTATTGATTCTCAGAGTATTTTCTCAAGTTATCTGTTGCTTGGATTGGTCACTGCAGTTTCATTTCATCAGCATGTTGTGTGTGACTCGTGAACAGCTGGACACGAGTTTACTTCAATGACGGGCCATTTCAGCAGGTATCTCTAATGGAAGAGGCCTGCTGATCTGAAGCCCATCGTTTCCCAGTAATGTGCAGGTCCTGCCTGTAGGATCTAGTCTCACCAACCTGCCTGCAGGCCGGGTCTGTTTGTGTGTGGCGTAATGCCGCAGATTTTCATCATGGACCCAGGAATGCAGTGCTCCTCAGCAGGCCAGAGCCCACAGTCAATGGATTTCAGGAATTGCAACTGTCTCGCCACAAGTACATTGTACAGTGTGGCGTTTCATAGACATTTTATTATTCTAGCACATTTTGGCACTTTGAAAGTAGTTCATATATTAGAAAGTATGGACAATAAACAGAAGAAAATTGTGTCAGTCGCTGGTAGTTTGTGTGCTATGTACTCATACATTTCTTGAAAGAAAAAGCACACAGTATCTGTAAAATGAAATGATTGTGTGCCATTGATGGCCATGAGGCCCCATCCAGGGAAGTTTGACTGCCGGGTTGCAATTCTTCGTTCAGGTGATGCCACATTGGCCTTCTTGTGTGTCAGTGATCATGAAATGATGATGAGGATAACACAACATCCAGTCCACGAATGGAGAAAATCTCCAATCTGGCCGGGGATCAAACCCAGGCCCGCTGCATGTTAGCCAAATGCATTACCACTCAGCTAAGCAGGCGGTTACACAATACTTCTAAAATAATGGGCATAACACAGTGGGTAATAACTGACAAAATGAACATAGTAGAACCAATATTCTATTGGTGGTCACCTATAGTGTTGGTTTACACAACTCTTCCCTGCCTTATACACTTCTTTCAAGAAGTTTACTTTTTTCTGAGGTTATTTCTGAAATCAGTAAAGGCATTTTAAATCTATCTTGCGACTCCAAGAAAATGCGTATTTTTGTTGAAATAAAACGACGTCAGCGGTCTTCATGAAACACACACATTGGCTTGCTTTCTAAGTCTATAAACAGTTCATTACAAAAGATGTTGATGTTAGTACTTAAGGTTTTTGCTCACACATTTAGAAATACAGAAGTCCCTACATTTTCTTGTCAGCTTGTATCTCTACACACTCTTGAAGTCTCAAAATTTGTCAGGGAAAAATGCTAAAACTTGTCAGGAAATAATGCTAAAACTTGTCAGGAAATCAGGGAAATACAAGAGAATTTCACTTGGGGAAACTCGTAACAACTCTGGTTTGCCAACCTTACTGAAGTTGCTCAAAAATCACATGTAGTATCCGATGAGGCCTAAACACACTTTTACTTGTGTCATTGTATGCGGTTGATGATATCACCTGATGGCTTCAACTTCGGACGTATCTGGCTGAAGTCCCTTAGCTGTCAACACATGATCCAAAGAGGTGACTTCCTTTCTCAAAAACTCACCCTTGTCCATCATTACATTGTTTTGTCTTAATGTTCTAACACTGCTTTGAGTCAGGCATTATGCTCCTTGAGTAAATCTCCCACAACAGTGACATTGTCTAAATGTGTAAAAATTAGGTTACCCTGTATTCCAGTCAACACCGCCGATCTTTCGAATGTGGATGGAGCTGCCATTAACTCCATGGCCATCTTATTGTACTCAGAATGCCCCTTGGGAGTGATGAATGCTATTTTCACCTGATTTTGTCATCTGTCAGTACTTGTAGTATCCCTTATCTAGGTCCAACTTTGAAAAGTATTTTGCTTTACCTAAGCTGTCTAGTATTTCATCTATGTGGGGAAGAGGGTACACTATAGAGAGAGATATCTCATTTAACTTTCTATAACCTGCTACCATTCTTTGCTTATGTTGTCCACTAGCATCTGATTTTTTGGCAGCATTGTTAAAGGGAAGCTCCAAGCTCTCTTGCTGGCTGGTATTATTCTATCAGGTAGCATACTGTCGACATGTTTCTTTGGTGCATTGTGCTGGGTATGTGGGATCGTGTATGGTCATTGACTGATGATTGTATTTTCTGCCTCGGTATTAATGGTATCTGATGCTCCACTATCGTCATGTGAGTCACACGATCACCTCGTAAATGGAACATGTTGTTATAGGTGATGCACAATTCCTCAATAGATTGTTTCTCTTCTTTGCTCAAATGGTCTACTCACAAGTTATCTAGCAAAAGGCTCTTTCTAGATTTAATTACAGCATTTGGTTCATTTCTTTGGTTCTCTTCTTACATAAGTGATTTTACACATGTCTGGTGGAAGCACAGGCTCTGCAAGTACCTTGGGTGTTGGTATTTGCAATTCTTCCTCATGAGTATTTATCATGCTGGTAATATATGTTCCACCACCCGCTGTGACTATTGCATCTGGGATGAATACACCTTGTCAGATTTCTTGTCTAGGAATTACAGTTTGTCCTGTTAACTCTTGTTAGTCATACTTTCACAAAAAATTATTCTTGTAGTCCTATCAAAGTTTCGGTTTTAACCTCTTGTTGCCTATGTGGCTGGAATCTTGCCTATCGACTACTGTTTGTCCTCTACATTCTGTCGATGCTTTGTTCTGGGAAAATTCTTTCCCACAATTCTCTTTTCTTTGCTATGCTGATTGCACCTGACAGGTAAAGTGCAGCTCTCTATAACACCTGGGGCGGTTGCCTTGGTCTGGGACCCTTATGCATAGCTCTGCTTGAGTTTACTTGGCTTGGTACATCTCATGCCAGTGTGTGTGCAGCTGCCGGTGTTGAGTTATTGCTTTTGAGTTTGCATGCATCTGAGGTCTCATAATTCTTTGAGATGCCATTTTACTGGATCTCAACTCTTGGTTCCCATCTTGTATCATGCATATCTTCTGTTTGCGCTTGTGTGTGTCACCATTCTCAATTTGGCTACTGTTGCACATTTGTCTGCCTCTTGCAACTTGGCCTACTCGTCCCATATTTGAAGTCTTCCACATGCTTATTCAATAATTAAGTGGTACTGGTCTAGGAAGTCTCATCATAATAAACCATCAAAGGGTAAGTCTATACTTTCCCGTATTAACCAAAAATTCTTCACACATTCCATTCCCTGCAGCTAGTACAAGACTATCTTCACTCTACCTTTAGTTTGGACCTCCTCATTTGCAATACTGTCAATGGTGTCAGCTCTCCTAGAATCCCAATGTTTCCCTAGCTTCAATCCACTCTCTCTTATTAAACTCACATGTACACAACTATCTATTAGTACTTTATCTGGGACTTACATGAATTGGTGCATTGTAATTGAATAAAATCATTCTCGCTGGTGCAGTCCGCAGTATGTGTAAAGCTGGACACAGCCTAAATTTGACTGTGTCCTTAAGCCTTGCATTCATTTCCCAGAGCATTCCTCTTATGGATATTTAACCCTCTGCTTTCCAACCAGTTTCTAGTATAGTGCCCTCAGCGATTACGTTTTAAGCATGTTCCTGATTTTACTTGTGTACATGCGTACATATATCCCATTAGGTTGCACTGACTGCACCTCACTGGAAGTGGACATTGTGATCTGAGGCTATTCCCTCTGAAGTGATGAACATTGATCTCTGTTGTAGGCAATTTTCTTGGTGGAAGTACTTGTGTATAATTAATTTTTCATACTTGACACCTGCTTATGCAGTTGCATGCCGAGTGACTTTCTCACAATTAAAATACTTTGCACTTGATCCATGTCCTCACCACGCCTTGCCTTGGATTGACAGATCCCTTAAACTCCTTTTGATTAGAGCTTATGGCAGTCCCTTCAGTTGAAGCAAAATCAATAGCTTCAGATAATGTTAGACATTGTCTTTGTGTTCTAGCGATCATCTTTATTTAGTCCTCATAAAGTCCCTGAATGTAAACAGCGCACCTGAGTTTTCTGATTAATGCGTTACTTCCAGGAACATCCTCCTCATTCATTACTTGTTTCACTACTTCCATGAAGTGGAATTGCGTTGTGTCTATTCTTGTACCCCATTGAGCCACACTCTCATCTTCTGCTTGCCCACTGCCAAACAATTTTAAAGCATAATAATCTAACATTCGCTTATTCTCACAGTTTTCAATCAAAATCACATGCGCTGTGGACCAGGTTTCCATATTATAATGGACTAGTAGTTTGCTATGAGCTGACACTCTGATTTGTCCTATTATAAATTCTAAAAATACTTTCTTAGAGCTACGATCTACCAGTTCATAAGCATTGTCACAATTATTTATAAATTCAGATAACTGCTCTTGATCACAATGAGCCTTTTGTAGTGCTAATTCAGTTGCTTTGCTGTAGCTTAAAAATTGTCGATTCCCAGGTTATGAATCCACACTGTCAGGCTCAGTGGGTGTACTCATGTTCAGTAACCTTACCTCTTGGTTACCGTTACATGGCTGCGGTGGTGGCATTGGTGGCAGCCCTCTGACCTGCCTTTCTTTTCACGGTTACACAGCTGTGGCGGTAGTGGTGGTGGTGGCTGCCCTCAGTCTTGAAACTGTTCACTTGACATGTTACCTGTCCATGTTTAATGAAAACTGTTGAGATGGAGTAAGGAGGACACACAAAAGTTTGACAAGGGCTTACCTTCATTGATGCAATTTATGAAACACTATCACATGGGCAGCTTGCAGGACTTCAGTTGCATAGCACCTACAGGCTAGAAGGATGTTCATAAACACATAACCTGATGTAATTCTCAAAGAAGCTTGAGGGCAATGAAACTCAGAGTAGCTTAGTTTCAATGGAAGTATATTCTCAGAACTACTGAATGGAGTTACTCTAACTCAGTTAACCCTGTCACTGTCTTTGGCTTAGGTAGCTCTGCTAGTCAGCTGCCATCAACCTCGCAAACATGTCTGTCTTCTCAGTAATGATATTTTGTCAACATTCTCCCACTATCGTAAATCCACACCCTGGCACTGACCAACACGGGTAGCATTTCAGCATTTCAGACAACTATCAAACTGTGTTCTTTGTTACTAGGGACGGATCCTCCCTGTATAGCAGTTGCCACATTCTCTGATGTATGTAGCAGTCACTTGCCTGAATCTTACCATATTTGGGGCAGATCAAGAGGTGCGTCCTCCTCTGTGATGAGGATTGTTATGGGACTGGTGTCACATGCTCAGTGGACACTGCCATTGTCGTGTGTGTACTCTGCAGATTGTTCGACAACAGGCTGATGCTGTTTGAGTAAATGATTACGCAGATGCATTCACTTCTTCCCGAAGACAGGTCCTTGCTAGAATACCGGTTCCGTATCTCACTATCAGATTCTGCAACAACAAACAAAAATTTTGATACAACCACTAAAAGATAATGGGGAAACAATATGAACAGCACCTTTAAATTGTACTCAAAACAATATGATCCAGATTTTTGAAGTGGATTGACTGTATCAGATCCCACTTATATTCAACAGAAATGATACCAGTTGTTGTATATATGTATATATAGGTGTGAAGTGCATGGATTTTTTGCTTAACTAATTTAGTGATACCTTTTACACTAGTCTACCAAAGATGAACACAGTAATGTCAGTTTATCTCACTCAAAGCATTTGAAATTGCTGAGCACAAAGAAGCACGTCTTCCATATGAGGTGGCAAAAAGTGCTCCATTGAATGAATAGTAACATTGAAGTATAAGATGAAAACCTCTTTTTATTAGATAAGAATTTTGTATCTGTTGGCTTATATTTCCTTTTTCTCTTCTCCTTAAAGCATATAATATAGTTTTTTCTCCCATTAAGTGTCTTCAAATGACTAACTTTTGATATTGATATTTCAGTTGCCCTGATACTGTCTTTTCATCACTTCATTGTCTTGATTTATGTGCGCACATTGGTTTGAATAATATCATTCAAATTTTCGGTGGGGAAAAATGAAGATGACTGTTCAGAAAGTGAATTTTGAGGCTTATTAAAAAGACTAACTTGTCTTACTTTTACAGCATGTTAGCTACAATAGAAACTTAATGGGGTCTTTTTTGCTGCCTAAGAACTTAATAATACTATCCCTGAATCGTACCCAAGCTTCCCTGTCACTCAGTCATTTTTTAGTCGAAGTTGGACTGGAACATCATTTTTGAATATTGGGTTCAACAAATGACTATTTTTTTTGTTTCACATGTGATATACAGGGTGAGTCAGCTGCTGCTTCCAATTAGTTTTATGCAATGCACACTGTTGTATTGGGAACAGTTTGCAGACAGGTGACAGCCACATAATCAGTATTAGTTCCCTCTCAGCACTTTGGGCGACTGTTAGCAACCAGAATCACCTGTAAAAAATAAAAGTGAGCATTGACCACAAGTTACATGGTATTTTTGAACCAAGATATACCTTACTTCTGCCATACTTATCCAAGTGTTTCCCATCTTACTTTGTGTAATTACCAGTGTAGTCATACAGGTTTTGGATGTCTGTGTAAATTTATTCAATTTATAGTACTTAACCTTTCATATATATTTCAGGGGTTATTTACCTGAAAGTTGTTACTTCCATGCTTCCCATTTTAACATCTCCAGTTAATTTTGTTGTTTCCTGTGATGACACATACTTCATAAGACAACGTGTCTGAACCATTTACAAAAGATTAAGTGCTGTAAATGGAATAAACTTATAGAGATGTCAAAAACTTCTATGATTACAATGCTAATTACACAAAGCAGGTTGGGAGACACTTCATCAGTATGGCAGAAGTAAGGCATGTCTTGGGTCAAAAACACCATATAACTCATGGCCAATCCTCACTTGTATTTTTTATAGTATGAGTCTATTTGCTAACAGTCACCCAAATCTCTGAGAGGGAACTTACATTGTTACGGGTCTGTTGCCTGTCTGGATCCCATTCCTGATACAGGCATAGTGCAGGTTGTGTAAAATGAACCAATAGGGCTAGCTGAATTACCCTGTATAAGGAAACTTCTCACAGATATACTTTAAACACTCCTAATATTTGAATAAGACTTTCACAAGCTGTCTTATTAGGTCCAACTTATTGAGTACAGATGTCAGCACATTTTTTTTTCCATAAGTTTCATACACAGAACATTCTTCTCTCCAGTTTTTAAAAATTTTCTTGCTCTCCTATCATATGCACATGAGAAACAAAAACTTGAAATAGTATGTGCAATGTGATCAACTGAAGTTGTAAAAACATATTTTTAAATGTTAAACATTAACTGTAAAAAATGTCTTGCTGTATTTTTGTTATTGTGTTATGATTCAACACACTGAAAACACCAAGAGAAACCATTTCTGTTACAAAAGTTTTTTTCATAATTGGCATGTGTTACCAGTACATTAGAGAGAGAGAGAGAGAGAGTGTGTGCGTATTGTAACTAACATTTATATGTGCTTATTTTCTTTAGAGCTGAAGGAGACTGTGAGCCGCATGGGAGCCGACTTAAAACAAATGTTGCTAGACTCTGTTCGCAGTACATGGAATACTGTCTACCAACTGGCAATGTTTCACAAAAATGATGACAAAGCCCTGGAGCAGGAGATGAATAAAGTAATTTTCAGTTTTTTTTTGTAGTGGTAGGAAAATTATTTGTTAGATATAGTGTTTCTCAATAAAATAATGATATCTTGTTTTATTATACAGGGCAGTGATAACTTTCTGTTATTCTTGATTGTCTTTAGCCTCCTTGAATCAACCTTTCAACATTGCTGATCTTGTTTCCCTATGTTTCTCATTTTTGAAACACCGGCATACTGTTTTATACATATGTTTTCATATTTCTTCCATTTCTCCCTTTATTTCACTCTTTTTGTTGCATCAAAAATGGTATCATTCAGAACAAATCCATCACTTAGCAGCAGTGCATGCACTGTTATGAAACCTATCGGCAGATGAAAACTGTGTACTGGACTGGATCTCAAACTAGGAATCTTGCCTTCACAGCCAGCACTCTTCTAATGAGTTATCCAGACCTAAGTCTGTTCTTTCATCTTAGCTGTGAGCTATGAGTTGCTAGCTTAATAGGTATGAGCATTATCTGCATGTGTCAGGATTATGAGTTTGAATCGTGGTCCGCTACCCAGTTTAAATGTACCAGGAAGTTTCCAACAGTTATCATTTTTGTATGACTGCCTTTTTAGGTTTATAACCTCCCTGCAATTGTACTCCAATTGTTCACTGTTCAGTACATAGAGGTGACAAAAGTCATGGGATACCTCTTAATATTGTATTGGACCTCCTTTCGCCCAGTGTAGTGCAGCAACTTGATGTGGCCTGGACCCAACAAGTCGTTGGAAGTCACTTGCAGAAACATCGAGCCATGCTGCCTCTGTACCTGTCCATAATTGCAAAAGTGTTGCTGGTCCAGAATTTTGTGCACAAAGTGTCATTTTGATTATCTCATAAATGTTTCATATGATCCATGTCCAGTTGTCTGGGTTGCCAAAATCATTCACTCGAATTGTCCAGAATGTTCGTTAAACCAATCGCAAACAGTTGTGGGCCAGTGATGGGGCGCATTGTCATTCACCAAAATTCAATCATTGTTTGAGAACATGATGGCTGGTATGACACTGATGATGAAACTCAATGTGTGAATGCTCTTAAACGTCAAAAGGTTATGACAGTGTGACTCTTGTGTGTGACGTTTCAAAAACAGACTTCAGAATGAGTGTTTGTCTGATAACTCAGATTCTGAATATACCCAAAACCATTGTCCACTAAATCGTGACTGAACAATTGCAGACAAAGAAAGTGTGCACAAAATTCGTTCCAGAATCACCTTCTCTGTGCTCATTTGTGAAAAACTTGGGGAATTGGATAGAAATTACAGTACATTTTTGATCGATGTTGATAACAGCAGATGATTCATGGTTTTGAAATATTACTATGAGTCAGAGGCACAGCTCTGAGTGTCATATGGCACAGTTCCCATGCCTCAAAAGGCAACAACGAGCAGATGTAAAGTGAAGAAAATACTCATTGTTATTTCCAGTTGCCTGACACCTTTGTGGTGAATGTGGAAAATAGATTTGACCTGTTGCTTCAGTTAGAAGCTGGTGAGCCTCAAGCAGTTGCAGGTGTTGACAAGTTACGAGAAACTTTCAGCAGAAATTGAAAACTAAGAATGTAGGGAAATCAGGAAAGAGTAAGAAAGTGTTGTTGTTAGGTAGTTCCCTTGGAAGAGGTGTTGGCCAACTTTTGCAGGGTGAACTTAGGATCAGAATACCAGGTCACCAATTTTTTTTTAAGTGTAATGCTGGTCTGGAGCAGATGACATAGGATTTAGGATCACTTTGCAAAGATTTCACTAAGGAAGACACTGTGGTTATAGTGGGTGGGCCAGGTAATAGTATTGACAGAGATCCCGGGTACCGTAGAGTGTGTGACCTGGCAAAGATTGCATCAGTATCGAAGCATACTAGTGTTGAGTTTGTATCTGTTCTTGGGCATCATGACCGACCTCATTTGATCCTCTTTTGTCAAGAGAGTTAATTTGGGGTTGGAACGGCTGCTTATGTCAGGTGTAGGTTCACACATTGGTGCGGTTCCTGTTGATTCTCTCAATAGGTGGGATTATACTAGGCATGGCCTTCACCTCAACAGGAAAGGGAAGGGTAAACTGGCTGGGAAAATAGCAGGAAAGTTAAATGGGGGAGGCACTGTCACGAGTGATAAACTACCAGTGGTTATAGGCTTCAGAAAAGACCCTTTTTTAGGGTGGGGAGGACAGAAAGAAACCAAGTCTTAAGAGAGATTGTATTTGACAATTTAGAGAGATACTGAGATGATTTGTCATGTATTCAACACTTCTACCATTGTATTCACACAATGAGTAGAAATGAACAAAACTCTTGTCTGCCCTTCCATCAAAAGGTCACCATGTATTGTGAATACCAAACAATAGTTTTTAATTTAGGAGTAAAGGAAACAATTCATAAGTAACAGAAGCAGTGACTTGTTGATTATCAAACATGTTTCGCCAGCTGAATACACAATACTGGGATGCAGTTGGGCAGATTGACTGGGGGTGAGACGTTGTGCATAGTGCTGTGGGATGTTGGTTCTACTTCAGATTTGTGTTGCAGGGCAGTGCATTTCCAGACTCAAAAGAGCATCAGCCAGCAGACTAATACAGTGCATCCAAAATCTCTCCGTAGCAGCAAGCTCCGTGTGTCTTGGCTTGCGGGGCATGTGAGGTTGGCAGCACATTCATGTCACTGTATAAGCTATATGGCGGGATTCACTACTAATGGCTGCACTCACTTTGGGAGATTATTACAGTTAAAACAATGAAAGTATTGAAATAAATTAATTACAACTAAATACACTGTACTTACCAATATGACAGAAGTTGCTGGCAATGTTTCCTCTTTCTTGAAGCCATAGTTCAACACATTTACATTTATTTGTAAACTCCTTTACCAATGTTTTATGTGTAATCAAATTCAGATAATCAATTATTGCTATCTTCAGTTCATGTATTGGCATTGTTATTTTCACATACAAATGGTTTTAGCCACACCCCAACAGAAAGATTTCATCTAAAAGCCAAAGGGACTGATGTGCTGTATGAGCAGAGTAGCATTGTCTTGTTGGAAAATGAATGGATGAATGAATGAATGAATGAATGAATGAATGAATGAATGAATGATTTTATTTTCTTTCAGCAGGGTAATAAATGGATAAGTTATATGGGCACAATATACATAGAAAATAATGGTAGTCCTGAAAAAGGTTGGCTCTATAATTCCCACTCATGTTAAGGCAACCCACACTGCACTTTCATCTGTATGCAATGGTGTTCCTTTTAAGGCATGCGGATTTTCTATCTAAAACACCAACTCCCATGTCAGTTAACAGATCACTGAAACCATTCACAACATGCTTTTCGCTTCATATGGTCTATACAATGCAGTTGTTGTACAGCATTAATTTTGTGTGGGTACATCCCCAGTTCTTTGGTTACGGCCTTCTGTGTTGTCGTACGAGGGATGGTTGCCTCTTGCTATAATCTCCGGACTGATTTTGTTGGACTCCACAACATGATGTCCAAAATGTCGTCAAGCTTCCGTTCTGTTAAAATTGTGGGCCTACCACTTTGTGGTGCATCTTGAACAGAACCTGTCATCTGAAGTTTGCAAATTGAATCACGTACAGTGTCATGATGTGGACACCTCAAAGCAGGAAAAGGCAATCCAAATTGCCGTCTCATGTGCTCCATAAAATTTGTTCGTGCACAGAAAACCTCTTCCACTAAAAATGCTCTCTCTGCAACAGGAAGCATTCTCACTAGGAGTCAGCTTATACAAGAACTACGCAATAACGCAACTAACAACTACAGCACACACATGCCGCTCCCACCCTACCACAGCAGGCCCTCGGAACTTGTGCAAGTGAGACTTGAATGTGCTGCCAACCTTATGTGCCCTGCAAGGCGAGACATGCGAGGCTTGCCCCTATGGAGAGTCTTTGCAGATGCGTGGTACAACTGATCAAATCAGTAAGTTAAAACTATGTACTCAACAGGGGTAAAATGTGATTGAATGTATAACATGCAGTTCTCTTCTGATTGAATTCTGTTACAAGATCACCGGCTGATTTGTGTCTCCGTTAACAGAATATTTCAAGTTGTCCTGCAATATCTGTGCAGTATGTACTCCCCACTAAAGAATAAGAAACTGCATACTGAAGTAGGTATTTACTGTGTTGTCAGTCACTATATTTGTGTAATACGTGTATACGCTAAGTTTATTTGGTGCTGAAATTTTTGCTGACACTTTTTATAGGTCTTAGAAGAGGAGATGAAGAAAAAGGAGACTGAAGCTTCACAGGCAGCTGATGCGGAGGCAGCAAATTTATGCATTGGCCGGCTGAATGATGGGAGAAGAGTTGACTATGTGCTGCAGGAGGCACCTTTTGAGAGTATCAATGAATATATTTTTGCTATGGGCAGCCATGTTTGCTATTGGTAAGCTCTCTTTATATCTTTCGTCCTAAATTATTTTGTTGTATCCCATGTTATACTGACAAAAAGAGCCTATAAAAGCCAGTCCACAAATTTTGCACTGACCATGTTTTACAAAATAAAATATTACATCTTAAAGTTTTTTCCACATAATCTCCCAATAAATTGACACATTTCACCCACCTCACTTACTTATTTAATTGATACATGAGCATTCAAAGGTACTTCTCATTTTTCCGTGGTTGTTTGTGTCAATTTGACGCCAAAATTCGTTTATGGGAATGTTTTGGCCGTCTAAGCACACTGAACAAAAAATTAGTCACCTTCAGGTTACACCACACTAATACTGTAAAACACCACCACTAGCCTTCATAATGGACTCAGTTTGATGAGGAAGAGCATCCACAAGCATCTTCAGGTGTACCATATCCAGCTAAAGTGAGTCATTGATGATTAGATTCAGTAAAGTACCAAATTGCGGGTATGTTGATTACTACTTTTCACCTGCTGTTCCAAATAGCCCCAGACATGTTCTGTGGTGTCACAACTGGGTCATTAAGTGGGCGGACAGTGTGACAGGGTGCTTGGATGGTCATCAGACAAATAATGCATGAATGCAACTTTGAGAATGCTGCTGTTGTCATGTTGGAAGAGTATGTCAAACAATGAAAAATCCAGGATGGAATGTAACGATATTAGAGCAGGAAAGTTACTGCTCACCATATAGTGGAGATGCTGAGTAGTGATAGGCACAACAAAAAGATTCACACAAATATAGCTTTCGGGCATTAAGGCCTTTGTCAGCAATAGACACACACAAACCCCCCCTCCCCACACACACACACACACGAGCGCATGTGTGCAAATGCAAACTCAAACACAACTTGCACACGTCTGCAGTCTCGGACATCTGAAACCACACTGCGAGCAGCAGCACCAGTGCATGATGGGAGTGGCGACTGGGTGGGGGTAAGGAGGAGGCTGGGGAGGGGAGAGGGAGGGATAGTATGGTGGGGGTGGTAGGCAGTGAAGTGCTGCAGTTTAGACGGAGGGCAGGAGAGAAGTTGGGGAGAGGGGGGGGGGGAGGTTAAGTAGCGGATAGGAGAGAAATAAAAAGAGATTAGAAGACTGGATGTCGTGGTGAAATGACGGCTGTGTAGTCCTGGAATGGGAACAGGCAGGTGGCTGTATGGGTGGGGACAGTGACTAATGAAGGTTGAGGCCGGGAGGGTTACGGGAATGTAGGATGTATTGCAGGGAAAGGGAAAGATCCCACCTGCTCAATTAAGAAAAGTTGGTGTTGTTGGGAAGGATCCATATGGCACAGGCTGTGAAGCAGTCATTGAGATGAGGGATATCATGTTTGGCAGTGTGTTAAGCAACAGGTTGGTCCACTTAGTTTTTAGCCACAGTTTGTCGGTGGCCATTCGTGTGGACAACTAGCTTGTTGGTTGTCATGCCTACATAGAATGCAGCACAGTGGTTGCAGCTTAGCTTGTAAATCACATGACTGGTTTCACAGATAGCCCTTCCTTTGATGGGATAGGTGATGTTAGTGACTGGACTGGAGTAGATGGTAGGAGGATGTATGGGACAGGTCTTGCATCTAGGTCTATTACAGGGGTATGATACATGAGGTAAGGGATTGGGAGCAGGGGTTGTGTAAGGGTGGACAAATATATTGTGAGGTTTGGTGGACGGCTTAATGCAACTGTAGGAGAGGTGGGAAGGATAGTGGGCTGGACATTTCTAATTTCAGAGCACGAGGAGAGGTAATTGAAACCCTAGCGGAGAACGTAAATCAGCTACTCCAGTCCTGGACGGTACTGAATTATGAGGGGAATGCTCCTCTGTGGTAGGACTGTTGGACTGTGGGAGGTGGTGGGAGACTGGAAAGATAGGCATGGGAGATTTGTTTTTGTACAAGATTGGGAGGATAATTACAGTCATTGAAGGCTTCAGTGAGACCCTCGGTATATTTTGAGAGGGACTGCTCATCACTGCAGACGTGACGACCATGGGTGGTTAGGCTGTACGGAAGGGACTTCTTGGTATGGAATGGGTGGCAGGTGTCGAAGTGGAGGTACTGCTGGTGGTTAGTAGGTTTGCTATGGACGGACGTATTGATAAAGCCATGTCTGAGGTGGAGGTCAACATCTAGGAAGGTGGCTTGTAGGGTTAAGTAGACCAGGTGAAACAAATGAGGGAGAAGTTGTTGAGATTCTGGAAGAATGTGAATAGGGTGTCCTCACCTTCAATCCAGATAGCAAAGATGTCATCAGTGAATCTGAACCAGGTGATGGGTTTAGGATTATGGGTTTTTAGGAAGGATTCCTCTAGATGGCCCATGAATAGTTTGGCATACGATGACGCCATGCGGGTGCCCAGAGCTGTACCCTAGATTTGTTTGGAGGTAATGCCTTCAAAGGAGAAATAATTGTGGGTGAGGATATAGTTGGTCATGGCAACTAGGAAGGAGGTTGTTGGTTTGGAATCCATAGGGTGTCTGGAAAGGTAGTGTTAGACAGCAGGAAGGCCATGGGCATTAGGAATGTTAGTGTACAGGGAGGTGGCATCAGTAGTGACAAGCAGGGCATTGTGTGGTAAAGGGATAGGAACTGTGGCGAGTCAGTGGAGGAAATGGTTGGTATCTTTTATATAGGAGGATAGTTTCCAGGCAATAGGTTGAAGGTGTTGGTCTATGAGAGCAGAGATTCTCTCAGTGGGGGCACAGTAACCAGCCAAATTGGGGCATCCTGGGTGGTTGGGTTTATGGACTTCAAGAACCATGTAGAAGTTGGGAGTGTGGGGAGTGGTAGGGGTAATTAGGGAGATGGATGATGGGGAGAGGTTCTGGGATGGGCCTAAGGATTTGAGTAGTAACATGCTGGAATGAGGTCACTGTGGTAAGGTTTGTAGGTGGAAGTATCCGTCAGCTGACAAAGTCCTTCTGCCACATAATCCATGCGGTTCAAAACAACGGTGGGGATTATAAAGCCGGGATCAGTTTTTACATGGTGGGCCACGGTTCTTTCTGCGTATGTAAGGTTAGTTTGCATGTTGAGGGATTTGGGGAATGATGGTGAGGCAAGGTTCGAGGTTAAGAAATTCTGAAAAATTAACAGGAGATGGTGTGAAGGCAGTGGGATTGGATCACGGTTGGATAGTGGAGTGAACTGAGTTAGGCAAGGTTCAATATTGTTCTTTGGTTGAGTCAGATTAGTTGGGTTGGTGGTGAAAAAATGTTTCCACTGTAGGAGCTGCGAGGAGGAGAGAAGGTCTTTAACTAGTCCAGCATTATTGAATTTGGGAGTGGGGCAAAAGGTGAGACATTTCGAAATGACTGATATTTCTGTGGGATTAAGGCTTCTGTATGAAAGGTTCATGACTGTGTTGCGGGTCTTGTTTAGGTTCTGGGTTCTGTGTGGTGGTGGGAGGGAGTTTTGGAGGGTGGGGTAAGTGTAGTAGGTCTGCAAGACAGGGTTTGTCAGCTATGAGGGGACATGGGCGGTGGTTTGGAGGTTGTTGGAGAGGTGGTGGACAATGGTACTCAGGGGTGTGAATAGGAAGTGAGCAGGATGGAGAACTTTTTGAGGTGGCATTGTGCATGTTGCTAAAGTTCCTGCAGGGTTCCAGGAATTTGGGATTACATAGCTGGAGAATTTTGCGGATGGAGAGAAGTACTGCAAGGAGGACTGGGCTTGGTTGCTATGGTTTTGCAGGACTATGTTGGTGAGGGCTAAGGATTGGCGGAATCTGAACAGGTGGAGATCATTGTGGAAGAAGGGGTGACAACAGGGATGGGTAATTTGATGGTAAGGCCATTAGGGGGGATTTCATGAGCCAAGCAACAATGCAGGGACTGGGATCTGGCTAGGGATAAGGAATCTTTTTCTATATTGACGCAGATGGAAGGAGCAAGGATCTGTGGTGGCGCAAAAAATGCAAAAAAAATTATGTAAAAAATAAAATTACATTTAAAAAATGACGCATAAATACACCCAAATATGTGTGAAAAAATATGAAAAGGGCAAAATGGATGCACAAGGGGAAAAAACAAGATGTAATCTGAGGAAGACGACAATAGTGGCAGGCGAAAACTCACTAAAATTGGCGAATTCAAAAGGCTCAAAGTAGAGAATAACTAATAATTAATAAACGTATGTATATTACTGTGGGTAACAGGTTGGAGGTTGGATAAGTGTGAGGAAGGGGGACGGCAGATGTGACAGGATGAGGTGGATTTAGTGGGTGCGAACAGAGATAGAATGGAGAAAATGTGTGTGTGTGTGTGTGTGTGTGTGTGTGTGTGTGTGTGTGTGTGTGTGTTGGGGGGGGGGGGGGGGTTCGTAATACAAGATTGTGTGGCACCGGAAAGGTGCAGGAGATAACATGCAAAAATAGGGGAACTGATGCATTAAAGTGATCAGTTTCAGAGTGTAGGATTAATTATATCGGTGCGAGTAGTGTGGCACATAAGATGTTGCACCAACAATCAGTGTGGTATTGAGACTGTTGCACGCGACAGAGATGGTTGATACAGTGTGGCTCGTAAGTAGATCGTGCAGTGTGGTTCGTAAGGCAACAAGAGAAAAACAGAAAAGAAAAGAAGGAAGGATGCACATTGAGTATAGCAATGCAAAAGAAAGTAGTAACAAAGGAAAACAGCACAGGATTAGGATCGAAGAAAAGCTGTCAGGCAAAAATTAAACAATGGAAAATCAAGGATGGAATGTAACAATATTAAAGAAGGACAGTTGCTGCTCACCATATAGTGGAGATGCTGAGTCACGATAGGCACAACAAAAAGATTCACACAGTTACAGCTTCCAGCCATTAAGGCCTTTGTCAGCAATAAACACACATACACACACGCACACACTCACTCACGCAAATGCAACTTGCACACACATCTGCAGTCTTACAGCTGAAACCATACTACTAGCAGCAGCTCCAGTGTATGATGGGAGTGGCGACTGGGTGGTGGTGGTGGTGGTGGTGGTGGTGGTGGTGGTGGTGGTGGTGGTGTAAGTGTAAGGAGGAGGCTGGGGCAGGGAGGGGGAGGGATTGTAGGATGGGTGTGGTGGGCAGTGAAGTTCTGCAGTTTAGATGGAGGGCAGGAGAGAAGGTGGGGAGGGACACTAACCAAACGGCCTTGCTGTGCTGGTACTGCAAACGGCAAGACTGGGCCTTGCTGTTGGTGGGGAGGCCAGCTTGTCTCAGTGATACAGATAGCCATACCGTAGGTGCAACCACAACGAAGGGGTATCTGTTGACAGATCAGACAAACTTGTGGTTCCTGAAGAGGGGCAGCAGCCTTTTCAGTGGTTGCAGGGGCAACAATCTGGATGATCGACTGATCTTTCCTTGTAACACTAACCAAAATGGCCTTGCTGTGCTGGTACTGCGAACGGCAAGGGGAAACTATGGCCGTAATTTTTTCCCGAGGGCATGCAGCTTTACTGTATGGATAAATGATGATGGTGTCCTCTTGGGTAAAATATTCCGGAGGTAAAATAGTCCCCCATTCAGATCTCCTCGCGGGGACTACTCAGGAGGACGTTGTTATCAGGAGAGAAAAAACTGGCGTTAAATGGATCGGAAGGGTGGAATGTCAGATCCCTTAATCGGGCAGGTAGGTTAGAAAATTTAAAAATGGAAGTGTATAGGTTAAAGTTAGATATAGTGGAAATTGGTGAAGTTTGGTGGCAGGAGGAACAAGACTTCTGGTCAGGTGAATACAGGGTTATAAATACAAATTCAAATAGGGGTAATGCAGGAGTAGGTTTAATAATGAATAAAAAAAATATGAGTGCAGGTAAGCTACTACAAACAGCACAGTGAACGCATTAATCTGGCCAAGATAGATACGAAGCCCATGCCTACCACAATAATACAAGTTTATATGCCAACTAGCTCCACAGAGGATGAAGAGATTGATGAAATGTATTATGAGATAAAAGAATTTATTCAGATAGTGAAGGGAGACGAAAATTTAATAGTCATGGGTGCCTGGAACTCAATAGTAGGAAAGGATGGGAAGGAAACGTAGTAGGTGAATATGGAATTGGAGTAAGAAATGAAAGAGGAAGCCGCCTGGCAGAATTTTGCACAGAGCATAACTCAATCATAGCTAACACTTGGTTCAAGAATCATAAAAGAAGGCTGTATACATGGAAGAGGCCTGGAGATGCTAGAACATTTCAGATAGAATGGTAAGACAGGGATTTAGGAAACAGGTTTTAATTGTAAGTCATTTCCAGGGGTAGATGTGGACTCTGACCACAATCTATTGGTTATGAACTGTAGATTAAAACTGAAGAAATTGTAAAAAGATGGGAAATTGAGAAGATGAGACCTGGATAAACTGAAAGAACCAGAGATTGTAGAGAGCTTCAGGGAAACCATTAGGGAACGATTGACAAGAATGGGGGAAAGAAACACAGTAGAAGAAGAATGGGTAGCTTTGAGAGATGAAATAGTGAAGGCAGCAGAGGATCAAGTAGGTAAAAAGGAGGTTAATAGAAATCCTTAGGTAATGGAAGAGATATTGAATTTCATTGGTGAAAGAGAAAATACAAAAAATGCAGTAAATGAAGCAGGCAAAAAAATGAGATCGACAGGAAGTGCAAAATGGCTAAGCAGGAATGGCTAGAGGACAAATGTAAGGATGTAGAGGCACATATCACTAAGGGTAAGATAGATACTGCCTGCAGGAAAATTACAGAGACCTTTGGAGAAAAGAGGACGACTTGCATGAATATCAAGAGCACAGATGGAAAAACAGTACTGAGCAAAGAAGGGAAAGCAGAAAGGTGGAAGGAGTAGATAGAGGGTCTATACAAGGGCGATGTTCCTGAGGACATTATTACAGAAAAGGAAGAGAATGTAGATGAAGACAAAATGGGAGATGTGATACTGCGTGAAGAGTTTGACAGAGCACTGAAAGACCTAAGTCGAAACAAGGCCCTAGGAGTAGACAACATCCCATTAGAACTAATGGCAGCCTTGGGAAAGCCAGGCCTAACAAAACTCTACCATTTAGTGAGCAAGATGTATGAGACAGACGAAATACCCTCAGACTTCAAGAAGAATATAATAATTCCAATCCCAATGAAAGCAGGTGTTGGCAGATGTGAAAATTACCGAACTATCAGTTGAATAAGTCATAGCTGCAAAATACCAACGCGAATTCCTCACAGACGAATGGAAAAACTGTTAGAAGCCGACCTCGGGGAAGATCTATTTGGATTCCGCAGAAATTATGGAACATGTGAGGCAATACTGACCCTACGACTTATCTTAGTAAATAGATTAAGGAAAGACAAACCTACGTTTCTAGCATTTGTAGACTTAGAGAAAGCTTTTGACAATGTTGAGTGGAATACTCTCGTTAAAATTTTGAAGGTGGCAGGGGTAAAATACAGGGATTGAAAGCCTATTTACAATTTGTACAGAAACCAGATGGCAGTTACAAGAGTCGAGGGGCATGAAAGGGAAGCAGTGGTTTGGAAGGGAGTGAGACAGGGTTGTAGCCTCTCCCCGATGTTATTCAATCTGTATATTGAGCAAGCAGTAAAGGAAACAAAAGAAAAATACAGAGTAGGTATTAAAATCCATGGAGAAGAAATAAAAACTTTGAGGTTCGCCGATGACATTGTAATTCTGTTAGAGACAGCAAAGGACTTGGAAGAGCAGTGAATGGAATGGACAGTGTCTTGAAAGGAGGATATAAGATGAACATCAACAAAAGCAAAACAAGGATAATGGAATGTAGTCTAATTAAGTCGGGTGATGCTGAGGGAATTAGGTTAGGAAATGAGGCACTTAAAGTAGTAAATGAGTTTTGCTATTTGAGGAGCAAAATAACTGATGATGGTCGAAGTAGAAAGGATATAAAATGTAGGCTGGCAATGGCAAGGAAAGCGTTTCTGAAGAAGAGAAATTTGTTAACATCGAGTATAGATTTAAATGTCAGGAAGTCGTTTCTGAAAGTATTTGTATGGAGTGTAGCCATGTATGGAAGTGAGACATGGATGATAAATAGTTTAGACAAGAAGAGAATAGAAGCTTTCGAAATGTGGTACTACAGAAGAATGCTGAAGTTTAGATGTGTAGATCACATAACTAATGAGGAGGTATTGAATAGAATTGGAAAGAAGGGAAATTTGTGGCACAACATGACTAGAAGAAGGGATCGGCTGGTAGCACATATTCTGAGGCATCAAGAGATCACAAAATTAGTGTTGAAGGGCAGCGTGGAGGGTAAAAATCGTAGAGGGAGACCAAGGGATGAGTACACTAAACAGATTCAGAAGGATGTAGGTTGCAGTAGGTACTGGGAGATGAAGAAGCTTGCACAGGATAGAGTAGCATGGAGAGCTGCATCAAACCAGTCTCTGGACTGAAGATAACAACAACAACAACAACAACAACAAAAGACTGGGTGTGGCGGTGAAATGACGGCTGTGTACAAGCTAGCCACCTGTGGTCATCACATCTGCAGTGATGAGCAGTCCCTCTCAAAATATACCGAGGGTCTCACTGAAGCCTTCACTGACCTTAATTATCCTCCCAACCTTTTACAAAAACAAATCTCCTGTGCCTTATCTTTCCAGTCTCCCAAAACCTCCCAAAGTCCCACAGTCCGGCCACAAAGGAGCATTCCCCTCATAACTCAGTATCATCCGGGACTGGAGCAACAGAATTACATTCTCCGCCAGGATTTCAATTACCTCTCCTCGTGCCCTGAAATGAGAAATGTCCTGTCCACTACCCCTCGTGCAGTGGTATTCTGCTGTCAACTGAACCTACATGATATACTCGTGCATCCTTATATAACCCCTGCTCGCAATCCATTACCTCATAGCCCATCCGCCTGTAATAGACCTAGATGCAAGACCTGCCCCATACATCCTCCTACCACCACCTACTCCAGTCCAGTCACTAACATCAACTATCCCATCAAAGGCAGGGTTACCTGTGAAACCGGTCATTTGATTTAGAAGCTAAGTTGCAACCACTGTGCTGCATTCTATGTAGGAATGACAACCAACAAGCTATCTGTCCACATGAATGGCCACCGACAAACTGTGGCCAAAAAACAAGTGGACCACCCTGTTGCTGAACACACTGCCAAACATGATATCCCTCATCTCAATGACTGCTTCACAGCCTGTGCCATAGGGATCCTTTCCACCGTCATCAGCTTTTCTGAATTGCACGGGTGGGAACTTTCTCTACAATACATCCTACGTTCCAGTACCCTCCTGGTATCAACCTTTGTTACTCACTGTCCTCACCCATCCAGCCATCTGCCTATTCCCATTCCAGCACTACACAGCCGTCATTTCACTGCCACACTCAGTCTTTTAATTTATTTTTATTTTTCTTCTTTCCACTACTTACCCCCCCCCCCCCCCCCCCCCCCCTTTCCCACTCCCTCCCACCTTCTCTCATGCCCTCCGTCTAAACTGCAGCACTTCACTGTCTGCCAATCCCACCATACTATCCCTCCCCCTCCCCACCCCAGCCTCCTCCTTGCCTCCATCCAGTCGCCACTCCCATCATGCACTGGTGCTGCTGCTCCTACACACACTTTGGTGGCTAATGGTACCAGTAGCACCCTCTTCTACACACACTTTGGTGGCTTGTTCAGTATCATGTAGATGTTAACGTAGAATGTTGGAATAAGCATTCTGGTTTATGTTAATGGTAACCTAAATGAGTGTGTCCAACTCGTGCAAAACTCAGCGCGCGCTTTTCACACAATGTCCTGTGAACTGTGGGTGAAGGGCAATAAGCAGAGTCCATATTCCTAGATTTGCAGAAAGTACTCAACACTGTGCCCCACTGCAGACTGTTAACAATAGTATGAGTGTACAGAATAAGTTTCCAGATATGTGAGTGGCTCAAAGGCTTCTTAAATAATAGAACACAGTACATTGTTCTTGATGGCTAGTTTTCATCAGAAATGAGGATATCGTCAGGAGTGTCCTACAGAAGTGTGACAGGACCACTCTTACTTTGCATATGCCAATCATCTGACAGACAGAGTGAGCAGCCATCTGCTGCTGTTTGCTGATGACGCAGTAGTGTACATGAAGGTGTCATCTTTGAGTGACTGTAGGAGGATATAAGATGACTTAGATGGAATTTCTAGTTGGCGTGACGAATGGCAGATGGGTGTAAATGTAGAAAAATGTAATGTAATGTGAATGACTAGGAAAAACAAACCTGCAATGTTTGGATACAGAACTAGTAGTGACCTGCATGGCACAGTCATATCGGTTAAATATCTAGGCGTAATGTTGCAAAATGATACAAAATTGAATGAGCATATAAGGATGGTAGTAGGGAAGGAGAATGGTTAAGTATGGTTCATCTGTAAAGGAGACTACATATAGAACACCAGTGTGACACATTCTTCAGTACTTCTAGTGTGTTAAGGATCCCCACCGGGTTGCATTAAAGGAAGACATCGAAACAATTCAGAAACATGCTGCTACATTTGTTACTGGGAGATTCAATCATCATTCTTGTGTTACAGAGATGCTTCGTGAACTCTGAATGGGAATTCCTGGATGGAAGACAACATTCACTGTTGAGAAAATTTAGAGTACCAGCATTTGAAGCTGACTGCAGAATGAGTCTACAGTTGTCAATTCACATTTCCCATTAAAGAAATGAGAAACATTGACCAGTAGCCAATAGCATCACAAGGAAATAGAATTTATAAGGGAATACCAGGAAAAAGAATAATGAAGCAATGTCCACAATTAGGAATGGGATTTGTGGTAAATCTCAAAATACTTGAATTTGTAATAGAATTTAATTCACCATTTCACTGGCTATCAACAATGACTATGAAAGCTGCAAATAAAATATATACAATTATACTTGCTTGTGGTCCAACTAATAAGAAAGAATACACACGAGATATGAACAGATCTTGGGAGCTTTTAGATCAGGTAACACATGTAAATAAAAATCACACCAAAATTTTAACTGCAAATTTTAACACCAAGTTACAAAGAGAAAAGAAAGACAGAAATGTAATAGGGGGAAAAAAAAGGAATAGATGAGACTAGTGGAATTTTCCGGAAACCATGACATGATCTCATAGTCCACATACTTCAAGAGAAGACCAAATAAGCTCAAAACTTGAGAACGTCCAGACTGTGGAAAAGGAGGAAGGCAACTGGATCATGTCTGTAAGGATAAAAATCTATAGTGTGAAAGTTCTGAAAGGGACAGATACTGGATCAGTTCACTGCATGATAAAAAAATAAAAATATTGAATTTATTCCATTGAGAAAGAACAAAATCTCACACCAAAAAGAAGAGAACCTGTGACCTTCATAAACTGAAAAGCAACAAATAACACAAAGAATAAATAAGAAATATAAAGATAACAGATGATCTAGAGGAAATAGTACCCTAGCTGAACAGGTAGGCCCAATAAATCCAAGGAAAAAACCACCAATGGTGGAATGATGAGCATGATAAAACAGTGGTAAATAGACGCCAAGCCTGGTTAGGGTATCAGTCATAAAACAGAAGACTCAAATTTGGAACCCGCAGAACAACGAAAAAAAAGGAAAAAGGGTTGAACACCAGTTTCAAAATGATGTACTGCTAATGATAGAATCAAATAACAATGGGATTACTACAAAGTACACTGACAGGAAAAAATCACAACACCAAAAAATAATATAGAGTAATGAAATTCCAGGAATACATTTATCTAGGTAAAATATTGAAATGATTAACATTGCAAGATAGCACAGTAAAGTAAGCACAAGATAAGTCATTGCAAATGTGAATTGCTGTTACATTAATAACCAGTGTAATCACCAGAATGTTGAATGCAAACATGTAAATGTGCTTGCAGGTTGTTGGATGTCAGTTTGTGGGATGGAGTTTTCGGAAAGCAAAGACTGGTGTTGTGCACTTCTGTTGATTTCGTATCATTCAGCCACAACCAGAACTTTATGTTGATGACCAACTGTTCAATGTGGTGGAGACTTACTGCTTTTTGGGACTGGTCTTTGATTCTCAGTTGAAGTGGATTACCCATTTTCACCAGCCTAAGCAAAAGTGTTGGTTGCACCTTAATACACTTTGCTGCCTGAGTAACACCAACTGGGGTGCAGATTGCACTACCCTTCTGCAGCTTTACAAGGCTCTGACACAATTCCGCCTGGGTTATGGGAGTCTGGCATATGTTTTGGCATTGCCCTCAGCATTGGGAATACTGGATCTCGTACGCCACTGTGGGGTTAGGCTTGCAATATAAGTCTTTTGAACTAGCCCAGTGAACAGCTAATTCCTGGAGGCTAGGGCTTCTCCATTGTCAATCAGGTGCCAACAGCAGCTTGTCAATTGTGCTACCCACATTAGCAGCTCCCTGAAGCATCTAAACTACTGTTTTCTCTTTCCAAACATGCTAATCCTGCAATGATGGCCCCGAACAGGGATTACGATTTCAAACCGCATGCAGTCTATCCTCTCTGAACTTCAGTTATTTCCTCTTCCACCGTCTCCTCTGGGACCACTCACATACAAGTCTGTGATGCATCCCTTGGCCACAGCTTCATCATGACGTTTAACAAGGTCCGAAAGACTTGGTTTTCCCGAGGCCCACCGATGCTGGTTTTTATCCATCCTTGTCACATCCCAGGATTCAGTAGTAGTCTACACTGATAGCTCAATGGTTGCTGGTCATGTAGGCTTTGCTTATACCCATGCAGTACATACTGAACTGCTCTCCTTGCCAGATGGGTATAGTGTTTTCACTGTGGAGTTGGTAGCCATCTCTTGTGCTCTTGAGCATATCCATTCCTGCACTTGTGGGGTCCTTTCTCATCTGTAGCAACTCCTCGAGCCATTTGCAAGCTCTCGACCAGCCATCCCTTGGTTGTTAATATCCCAGATTCCCTGTAGGCCTTTGAACAGTGTGGATGCTTAGTGACATATATCGGGATCCTGGAGAACGAATTCACTGATGGCCTGGACAAATTGGCTGCAAGTAAACTGGCTCGTGGGATTGGTATTCCAGAAACAGACCTCCAATCGGTATTACGCTGTCGAGTTTCGGGTGCATGGAATATCGGATGGCTTACTCTTTCACCAAACTGCTGGTGATAAAGGAGACTACGAATCTGTGAAGATCCTCCATGCAGGCCTCTTGCAAGGTCTCTACCATCCTTTGCGACTCCGCTTTGGCCTTTCTTGGCTGACTTATGATCTCCTCTGTAGTGAGGACCCACCCCATTGTCGTGGCTCCCATTTGATGGTGGACACATTTTACTGGACGGCCCCAACCTAGCTGTGGTGGACTCTTAATCTCCTTGATGTTAGGAGAACATGCCCCAGCAGCTGGCTTAGTTTTATGTTTTATTTGTGATGTGGGCTCTTACCAGTCTCTTTAAGGGAGGGCCACTTAGCTGAGGGATTGGCAGAACTCTTTGTTGCCTCCTCTGCCTAGACTGGGCTGCATCTCCCATGGCTGGGCTGTCCAGTTTGGTCCTCAACCTACCTGCTTTTTTAATCTTCTTGCCCCTTCCCCCTCTGGTGTGGTCTGTTAGACTTGTTCATCTTTTGTCTCTCTGCTTTTCTTGCCCTCAGATTTGGAGTAGAGTGCCTCTGGGAAGTGGCAGGGGATGGGGGATTGTATGTTCCCTCTTTGCACTCTGCTTTTAGAGGGTTCCAGCTGCTACCTAAATGAGGCACCTTGGTTGCCTTTCTTCCTCTGTCTCCAAGTCTTCTGTTTGTCCTTTACCTCAGCTTTGCTGACATTGGTAGGCCTTGGGGTTTTCTTCGCATGTGTTTTGTACAGTAGGTTATCTCTGATCTACATCATCATAGAAGTGTCTGTTCAGAGGAAAAAGGGACTAATGGCCTTGTTTTGGTCCCTTTAACCAACCAACCGTCCAGAGCCTGGTCGTCTTGCCACTGTACATTCTTGTGACCACTGCTGCCAGTAATTGTGTACAGTGGCCACATTCCTGCCAAGTGTTTCTGCAATATTGCAGGAGAAACATCCAGCTTTTTGTAATCCTGTTACATGACCACGTTCAAACTCGGTGAGGTTTTGATATTGGTATCTTTGTCACTCTTGACTAACATCAACTCACCACGTCCAATCTGAAAGGTAACTAATGCTCATAACCACAACAGCATGTATTTAAACCAAAACTGATTTGCATCCTCAAAGTGGCACCAATAGCACCATTTTTATGCAACTGGTGCAGAATTTGAATAGGCATCTTTCAGATGTAGAAACACACGTACCAACTTATGGTTTATATCACACAACTCTTTCTTGGTGTTGCGATTTTTTCCCTCCCAGTATATTTAGCAGACAGCTACAAAGATGTGTCCCTTCAACATTAATGTTAAAGGATGAAAATAATAAGATGGCCTGTAGCAGTAGAAAAAAAAATACGCAAATTTCAGCAGGAACATTTAACAAATTACTAAATTGTGAAGGTCCCCAAAGCTACTTCAGCTAAACAAATTACTAAATTGTGAAGATCCGCAAAGCTACTTCAAATGAAGAGAGATACTTATATTAAGACACCAGCAGATGCAGTCCAGGAAGTCTACAAAGCTTTGAAAGAACTCAAAAACTCTAAAGCAAGTGGAGATGTTCAAACATACTGAAAACCTGGAACAAAGAACTACTACCAGAACATTGGACTACCATTATAATCCATCCACAAAAAGAGACAAGTCAAATCCAGACAACTATAGAGGAATTTCTCTTGTGGATATCACATATAAAGTCAAGATTTGTATACAGTTATTGTTAAGTTCAACTTGAACTGGAACTAACCCTTTGAGAATATCACGGATTTAGGCCCTGGAGAAGCTGCCCAGAACAGATAATTGCTTTGAAATTAGTAATGGGTTACCAAAGAAGGAGAAAAGAACAAAAAGTCATAACTTTTGTAGATCACAAAAAAGAGCTTACAGTTGTATCCACAGATCTTCAGTGATGGAGAGAGTAATGAATTTCGGTCTGTAATTAAAATCAATAAAAATGATAATTCCAACAAATACCAGATGTAAAGTAAAGTTCAGAGGAGAAATATCTGAGGAATTTAAGATTAATACAGGATTAAGACAGGAAGATGATTTACTGTCATTACTTTTCAACTGTGCTGTGGTACAAGAAAAATCCTAAAAAAATAACTGGACCAATTAACATAAAATGAACTTGAATTGCTTGGGATTCACAGATGACTTAGCATTATTTACTGATAACATTCATGAAGCTAGAAATCAAATACCATGCCTACATAGCACAAAAAATGGGACTCCAGATATGATTTGAAAAGACTGAGATGATGGTAGTAGATCCACTTGTAATCAACCACATCACAGTAAATAACTGGAAAGTAAAATTAGTGAAATAGTTTATATACCTAGGAGAAATTACAACATACATCTTGGATGAGAAATCTGCATGGCAAGAAAGAATTACCAAAATGATAAAAGCTAAAAAATTAACTTAGTCTTTGTCCAATAAAAATATCTATTAATCAAAACTAAATTAAAAAGATAGTTTATTACTCACCATATAGTGGAGTTGTTTAGTTGCAGACAGGTACAACAAAGAGCTGACTAAACATGTAAGCTTTCGACCATAAGGCCTTCTTCCAAAATAGACAACATATACACGCAAATTCATGTAAACGCAGCTCACATACATGACCACTGTTGGTGGCTTCCAGGGTCAGACCCAATTGCCCTGACAGCCAGAGACAGTAGTCATATGTATGTGAACTGCATTTGCATGAATGGCTTATATATATTATCTGTTTCAAAAGAAAGACTTACCACCAAAAGCTGACTTGTTTAGTAGTCTTTTTGTTGTGCTTTTCTGTGACTCATCATCTCTGCTGCATGGCGAATAGCAGTCTGTCCTTTTGATAATACTGTCACTATTCCATCCTGGACTTCTCATTGTTCGAAAACTAAACTAAAACATTACAAGACGGCTGTTCAACTAGAGTGGGCATACAGAAGTGAAACTCTTTTCAGAGTCACCCAGAGAAACAGAATCGACAAAATCCTGAAAATGGAGAGATGTTTAAAATTATATAGAAGGAAAACGAATATATATGGGAGAAACAATTTGTCTAATGGTTTAAATGCCTTGCTGTTATACATAAAAGGGTCACTCCATACCAACCAAACCACAGTATGCAACCCACTGACTCGGATTTTCATGAAATTTGGTACACATGGTTCATTTGCATATGTAATGACTGGTTTAAAATTTTGGAACTCTTATCTTAAGCTATTTCAAAGCTAGAGAAACTAGAGCAGCCTGATTTTCAGCATAAAATACTAAAAAAATTTCATCCATGGCTGTCGCGACTTCAGTAAGTAATTTTAAATTTGAAATTTCCCATACTTTCCTGTGGAATTCTAATATTGTATCAGATTTGTTGTAATCACATTATGAAGGGTCATTTGGGCCTTTCAAATAGAACTATTACTTTACTTTTAAATGTACACAATGTACAATACAAATTCCTGTGTACAGGCTGTAGTTAGTGTCGCAAAACTATGGTTGATATCATTGGAAAGAGGAGAAAATTACCTTTAAAACAGACTGAAAAAAATCTTTGGGGACACGACAACTAAAACAGTGATACAAATAAATAGGATAAGTGTAAAAAAAATGACATCATCGTAGAATACTTTTCAATTTTCCGGCCCACACCAAGTGTCACTACTGATAACACATCTTCCGAAATGTCTATCATGGGAAATTGCGGTTGGTGTGGTTTGTGGTTAGTGAACAATTATAGTGTTATGTTTTCATTAATATATATATATATATATATATATATATATATATATATATATATATATATATATATGGGAACATTCCACATGGGAAAAATATACCTAAAAACAAAGATGATGTGACTCACCAAACGAAAGCGCTGGCAGGTCGATAGACAAACAAACAAACACAGACATACACACAAAATTTAAGATTTTCGCAACCCACGGTTGCTTCGTCAGGAAAGAGGGAAGGAGAGGGAAAGCTGAAAGGATGTGGGTTTTAAGGGAGAGGGTAAGGAGTCATTCCAATCCCGGGAGCAAAAAGACTTACCTTAGGGGGAAAAAGGACAGGTATACACTCGCACACACACCCATATCCAACCACACATATACAGACACAAGCAGACATTTGTAAAGGCAAAGAGTTTCGGCAGAGATGTCAGTCGAGGCAGAAGTACAGTGGCAAAGATGTTGTTGAAAGACAGGTGAGGTATGAGCGGCGGCAACTTGAAATTAGCGGAGGTTGAGGCCTGGTGGATAACGAGCAGAGAGGATATACTGAAGGGCAAGTTCCCATCTCCGGAGTTCTGACAGGTTGGTATTAGTGGGAAGTATCCAGATCACCCGGACGGTGTAACACTGTGCCAAGATGTGCCTGTGTCCATTCATGCGAATGGACAGTTTGTTGCTGGTCATTCCCACATAGAAAGCTTCACAGTGTAGGCAGGTCAGTTGGTAAATCACGTGGGTGCTTTCACACGTGGCTCTGCCTTTGATCGTGTACACCTTCCGGGTTACAGGACTGGAGTAGGTGGTGGTGGGAGGGTGCATGGGACAGGTTTTACACTGGGGGCGGTTACAAGGGTAGGAGCCAGAGGGTAGGGAAGGTGGTTTGGGGATTTCTTAGGGATGAACTAAGAGGTTACGAAGGTTAGGTGGACGGCGGAAAGACACTCTTGGTGGAGTGGGGAGGATTTCATGAAGGATGGTTCTCATTTCAGGGCAGGATTTGAGGAAGTCGTATCCCTGCTGGAGAGCCACATTCAGAGTCTGATCCAGTCCCGGGAAGTATCCTGTCACAAGTGGGGCACTTTTGTGGTTCTTCTGTGGGAGGTTCTGGGCTTTAGGGGATGAGGAAGTGGCTCTGGTTATTTGCTTCTGTACCAGGTCGGGAGGTTAGTTGCGGGATGCGAATGCTGTTTTCAGATTGTTGGTGTAATGGTTCAGGGATTCCGGACTGCAGCAGATTCGTTTGCCACAAAGACCTAGGCTGTAGGGAAGGGACCGTTTGATGTGGAATGGGTGGCAGCTGTCATAATGGAGGTACTGCTGCTTGTTGGTGGGTTTGATGTGGATGGACGTGTGAAGCTGGCCATTGGACAGATGGAGGTCAACGTCAAGGAAAGTGGCATGGGATTTGGAGTAGGACCAGGTGAATCTGATGAAACCAAAGGAGTTGAGGTTGGAGAGGAAATTCTGGAGTTCTTCTTCACTGTGAGTCCAGATCATGAAGATGTCATCAATAAATCTGTACCAAACTTAGGGTTGGCAGGCCTGGGTAACCAAGAAGGCTTCCTCTAAGTGACCCATGAATAGGTTTGTGTACGAGGGTGCCATCCTGGTACCCATGGCTGTTCCCTTTAATTGATGGTATGTCTGGCCTTCAAAAGTGAAGAAGTTGTGGGTCAGGATGAAGCTGGTTAAGGTAATGAGGAAAGAGGTTTTAGGTTGGGTGGCAGGTGATCAGCGTGAAAGGAAGTGCTCCATCGCAGCGAGGCCCTGGATGTGCGGAATATTAGTGTATAAGGAAGTGGCATCAATGGTTACAAGGATGGTTTCCAGGGGGGTAACAGATTGGGTAAGGATTCCATGCGCTCGAGAAAGTGGTTGGTGTCTTTGATGAAGGATGGGAGACTGCATGTAATGGGTTGAAGGTGTTGATCTATGTAGGCAGAGATACGTTCTGTGGGGGCTTGGTAACCAGCTACAATGGGGAGGCCGGGATGATTGGGTTTGTGAATTTTAGGTAGAAGGTAGGGGTGCGGGGTGTCGATGGGGTCAGGAGGTTGATGGAGTCAGGTGAAAGGTTTTGCAGGGGGCCTAAGGTTCTGAGGATTCCTTGAAGCTCCGCCTGGACATCAGGAATGGGATTACCTTGGCAAACTTTGTATGTGGTGTTGTCTGAAAGCTGACGCAGTCCCTCAGCCACATACATAGTTTTTGCCGCTTCCCACAGGTTTTATCGTCATTATTTCTTCGTCAGACAATTGTTAGCCTCATTTTCATAATCTGCCACCACAAAACCACTCCTTTTAATACATTTACACACAGTTTTTTCGAAATTTTCTCGAATTTCTCCACCCTTTAACGTGTTTTGGCGGCAACACAACCACCTAACCTTTGTGCACATCGTTGTCTACCAACCCAAGTTCACCACAGGATCAACATAGCCCAGCTTTAACCAACACTTTTTCGCCTTTTTTCACACCAGATCTCCAGTTGCTTTCTAGTTCACCTTTATCTCTCCCCATATATTTTTATTTTCATTTTCATTTCAGCCTCATGTTACACTTTCCACCTTCTAATACCATGTCACCCTCACAACACCCCCACAACGACCCCATTACGTTTTATTTACATTCCCTTCCCAAACATGCCTTCACCCTAGCCAGATTACCTTGACGTTGACCTCCATCTGTCCAATGGCCAGCTTCACACGTCCATCCACATCAAACCCACCAACAAGCAGCAGTAACTCCATTATGACAGCTGCCACCCATTCCACATCAAACGGTCCCTTCCCTACAGCCTAGGTCTTCGTGGCAAACGAATCTGCTGCAGTCCGGAATCCCTCAACCATTATACCAACAACCTGGAAACAGCTTTCGCATCCCGCAACTAGCCTCCCGACCTGGTACAGAAGCAAATAACCAGAGCCACTTCCTCATCCCTCAAACCCAGAACCTCCCACAGAAGAATCCCAAAAGTGCCCCACTTGTGACAGGATACTTTCCGGGACTGGATCAGACTCTGAATGTGGCTCTCCAGCAGGGATACGACTTCCTCAAATCCTGCCCTGAAATGAGAACCATCCTTCATGAAATCCTCCCCACTCCACCAAGAGTGTCTTTCCGCCTTCCACCTAACCTTCGTAACCTCTTGGTTCATCCCTATGAAATCCCCAAACCACCTTCCCTACCCTCTGGCTCCTACCCTTGTAACCGCCCCCGGTGTAAAACCTGTCCCATGCACCCTGCCACCACCACCTACTCCAGTCCTGTAAGCCGGAAGGTGTACACGATCAAAGGCAGAGCCACGTGTGAAAGCACCCACGTGATTTACCAACTGACCTGCCTACACTGTGAAGCTTTCTATGTGGGAATGACCAGTAACAAACTGTCCATTCGCATGAATGGACACAGGCAGACAGTGTTTGTTGGTAATGAGGATCACCCTGTGGCTAAACATGCCTTGGTGCACAGCCAGCACATCTTGGCACAGTGTTACACCGTCCGGGTGATCTGGATACTTCCCACTAATACCAACCTGTCAGAACTCCGGAGATGGGAACTTGCCCTTCAGTACATCCTCTCTTCTCGTTATCCGCCAGGCCTCAGCCTCCTCTAATTTCAAGTTGCCGCCGCTCATACCTCACCTGTCTTTCAACAAAATCTTTGCCTCTGTACTTCCACCTCGACTGACATCTCTGCCCAAACTTCTTGCCTTTACAAATGTCTGCTTGTGTCTGTGTATGTGCGGTTGGATATGGGTGTGTGTGCGAGTGTATACCTGTCCTTTTTTCCCCCGAAGGTAAGTCTTTCCGCTCCCGGGATTGGAATGACTCCTTACCCTCTCCCTTAAAACCCACATCCTTTCATCTTTCCCTCTCCTTCCCTCTTTCCTGACGAAGCAACCGTGGGCTGCGAAAGCTTGAATTTTGTGTGTGTGTGTGTGTCTGTGTTTGTTTGTTTGTTTGTCTATCGACCTGCCAGTGCTTTCGTTTGGTAAGTCACATCATCTTTTTTTGTTAGATATATTTTTCCCACATGGAATGTTTCCCTCTATTATGTAAATATATACATATATTTATAAACAGTATGTATTAAAAATTAGCAGCCTGATTCCATCTGTACATTGCACTTTCCAAGATTTTTGGTAAGAACTTTGAACAATGACTTGTATTTATTTAACAGTATAGATGTACAATACAGAGAGACGGTAACCAGATTTGTCGCAATGGTTCAAGATATACAGTAATATATTGTTGCAGTAGTGAACATCATAAGGTTAACATAACATGCTAAAATAAGAAAACATTGGTTGCTTTTCATCTTATTGTTAGTGGAATTACCGAATTTATATTTTACTGTGCTTAAAATTTAGCATTCTGGTTTTTAACGTAAAAAGCTTCAGGCTGGACAGACATCTCCACTGAATGTAATTCAGTAGAATCGTATTCAGAAAGCATTTGTAAAATATTTCACAGTGGTAGAGGTACCCTTCATATTAAATTCTTTGTGCACATTGACATTTTATGTAGAATGATGCAACTACTGTTTCAATCAGATTGTGCAGGAGTAATTTAAATGTAGAAATTTTGGAATTTGGAAATGTGAAAACCAACAGGAGATAGTAAAATATGTGAAAAAAAAATATTGTTCTTGTAAAATACGAGGGCCGTTCAGAAAGTAACCTCCGGTTGATTTAAAAAAATACACCAAGTTAAATAAAAATATTTTAATATATACATCTTACAACTACATCTTTGCACTATTTTTCTACATAGTCTCCATAGCGATTGAGGCACTTATCATATCTCTTCACAAGCTTTGAAATTCCTTCTGCATAAAAATCACCCGCTTGTGCCTGGAGCCAGCCGGTGACCGCATCTTTGAGCTCTTCGTCGTCATCAAACCGCTGTGACCCGAGGTGATAATCACTTGGCGCCAGGTCTGGGCTGTAAGGTGGATGGTTGATAACATCCCACTTGAAGGACTCAAGAAGGGCCGTTGTTGTGCGAGCAGAGTGAGGACAGGCGTTATCGTGCAAAAAAACGATACCGGAAGTCAGCATACCACGGCGTTTGTTCTGTATAGCCTGTCGTAACTTTTTTATTGTTTCACAGTACACGTCTTGATTAATGGTCGCACCACGTTCCATGAATTCAACCAACAACACCCCTTTGGCATCCCAAAACACCGTTGCCATCAGTTTTCTGGCAGAAAAATCTTGCGAGGCTTTTCTTGGTTTGGTAGGTGAATTTGAATGTGCCCACATCTTTGATTGTTCTTTTGTCTCAGGGTTCACGTACTTAATCCAGGTTTCGTCACCGGTCACGATTCTGTTTAACAATGGTTCTCCTTCGTCCTCATAACGTGACAGAAAGTCTAATGCAGAGGCCTTTCTTTGAGTTTTGTGGTGGTCGGTAAGAATTTTGGGCACCCATCGTGCACAGAACTTACGGTAACCCAATCTTGCTGTCACTATCTCGTACAAGAGAGTCTTAGAAATCTGTGGAAAACCAGTAGACAACTCCGACATTGAGAAACGTCGATTTTCACGAACTTTTGCATCAACTATCTGAACGAGTTCGTCAGTCACCAATGATGGTCTACCACTCCTCTCTTCATCATGAACGTTTTCTCGTCCACTTTTAAATAAACGTACCCATTCACGGACAACTCCTTCACTCATAACTCTTGGTCCGTACATGGCACAAAGCTCACGATGAATAGCTGCTGCAGAATATCCTTTGGCTGTAAAAAACCTTATGACAGCACGCACTTCACATTTGGCGGGGTTTTCTATTGCAGCACACATTTCAAACTGCCACAAAAACTAAACTAGCGCAGGTACGACGTTCACTCGACCACGGCTTGATGCCGACTGACCTGTTGAGTGCGTGAACGCACAGATGGCGTCGCTATTCCCCCCACAACCCGCACTGTGACCAATCGGAGGTTACTTTCTGAACCGCCCTCGTATGTGAAAAAAAAATATTGTTCTCGCAGACAATAACTACAATGGTGCTAAACACAATCGTGGAGGCTTTTGTAATTTTTGACAGTGGCAAGTATTTGTGTCGATGAAACATAATGAATATAATAAAATAACCAGTGACCAAAGAATGCTAACAGACAGCACATAATGTAAGGATGTTGTGACTACAAAGACTAGTCTCCAGTGACCACGAATAATGCAGTGCATGTAGAAGAAAAGTTACAAATTCATAACTATCAAACAATGGAAAATCCAGGATGGAATGTAACAATATTATGAAAAGGAAAGTTGCACTCACCATATAGTGGAGATGCTGTGTTGCAGATAGACATAACAAAAAGACTGTCCCAAGTAAATAAAGCTTTGGGCCAGTAAGGCCTTCATCAAAAATAGACGACAGAGACACACATGGACACCTCACGCAAATGCCAACTGCAGTGTGGTTTCAGTTGCCTGAGACTGCAGTCGTGTGTGCGAGTTGGATTTGCATGTGTGTGTGTGTGTGTGTGTGTGTGTGTGTGTGTGTGTGTGTGTGTGTGATTTGTTTTTGATGAAGGCCTTATTGGCCGAAAGATTTATTTATTTGTGACAGTCTTTTTGTTGTGCCTATCTGCACCTCAGTATCTCCACTATATGGTGAGCGGCATCTTTCCTTTTCATAATATTGTTAAATTCATAAATATATTACAAACATGTGCAACTGTTCAAATACAAGTTGTAAGCAGTTAAGAAAACCTTTGAACTAAATTGACAGGTGATTACTTTATCTACAGAGTGTTTTTTACCTTTCTGAAAGAGAGCAGTAGACTATTTAATGTTTATTGGGTATTTTATGTAGCTTCTGCTTTGGGAAAATGAGCAGAAGTGAAATTCTTCAATGCTAACTCCACAATACCATTTCCAAAATAATACTTTTAATGTAAATTTTGGAGAATAATTTTCTGAAATCTTTGATATTGTAATATCAACTGTTTCAATGTTTTCTTACTTGTTTCAGGGAATCTGAAGACACAATACTTATGATTTTGAAAGAGATCTATGCTACAATGGGAGTACCACCTGACAGCCATTCAATACAGCAAAACATACCGATTGACAGGGAGCCAAAAACTAACACAGACCCAGATATTTATAATGAACTATCATATTTTGATGGCTCAGAACCACCAACAGGATCTGCTTCATCTGCCAGTGGTACCTCAACTTCGTTCAGTACTCCAAATCCTTCACATCCAGATGGACTTCAGCCAAAAGTTTCTAGCCACCCTATGTATCCATCCACCCAACAAAATGAGCCTGAGAGAACTGTAGGTATGGACCCAACAGCTCCACTGACAGAAAATAAGAATTTAGGGCCACCACCAATTTCAGGTTTTGTGAGAAAATAAACGTACAAGTTTTTATTGCAGACTGCTGAAATATTTGCCAACGTGTAAAATATGTTGCACATAACACAAGTATATATTGCACAAAATGGTGATGCTGTCTTGTATAGATAATTAAATACTGTGTTAAGCTATTTTCATCTCTCTGTGGGATTTCAAATTTTAATATTTATTTTTCATGTAAAATATTGTACAGTTTGTTGTTGAGTTGCTAGACTTACAGTATTTGTGTGCAGTATTTATTGTGTTTCAATGCAGTTGAACAGTGATTTTGAAAGGTATTTTGTTTGGTGTCAGAGTGAATGTACTGAAGGGAATATGTGCAATGTTGTCTCTGTAGTTCTGGTGTATTGTTTTTAATTCAGAGAAAGGGATTTGATTTCTTGGTAATGCTTACATAATGCAACACAGCCGTAACACAAGTTTTCTTGGTCATTAAGCAAAAATGTATTTATCTCTATGCTCCCACTGGGAACTTTGTTTCCAACCAATGCAGATTATGTAACATAACATTACTGAAAGTGACAGTGTGGTGCAGAAGTTGATTTTAAATTGGTTGCATCCAATACATACTTCTGTGAAAACTCGAGCCTTTTTATGAGAGTGGAATCACAGTAAAATAATTGTGGAGGTATGCCGAAAATCATCATACTTCATGTCAAAATGGATAGCTTTAACATTTGTAACTATTGTACATATTTTTTTTTTTTTTTTTGTAATACCTCGATACATTATGTAATGTATGTGTGTGATATAAATATCAACATTATTTTTGTTATAAAAATTTAGTCGCATATGGTGACATTATGAAATAACTCTAAATAAAATGATCTTGTTGTTATAACTCTTATGTGTGTGTGACCTTGTGACTCTTAATTGTTTGTTGGCCTTTCTATAAGGGGAGTCAAATGAAAACTATACACTTCCCGCAAAGGGACCATGGAATGATTCCATTCAGAAGTAATCATCACATGCATTAAGACATTTATCCCACTGGTAGAAGAGATGATCAGTTCCTGCTTTTTAGAATGTAGTCAGCCAGTGATGGGTCCACAACTGCACCATTCTTGCACTTTCTTGTATGACTGAAACTGACATCCATGCATGTCTTTCTACAGGTAACAAAAGATATGAAAATCATGCAGAGTATGATCTAGGCTGTTCAGAGGATGTTGCAGTGTTTTCCAAGCAAATCACTGAAGTATAGCCTTTGTGTGACTGGCAGTGTTGGAGTGCATATTATTGTGCCACAGGATGATTCCACCCAACAGTGTTCTTGGGTGTTTTGGTTTTGTCACATAGCAGTTTCTGCAAAGTGTATTCGTAGCACTGCACATTGGTTGTGATTCCACACCTGAGGAACTCAATGAGCAGAGCGTTCCTGCAGTTGAAGAAAGACCTCATATTATCTTTTTTGATCCCACCATTTCTAGTCTAAGGGCAAACACTAGCCAGCATGAGAAACTTACTACATCTCACTGCCAAAGAAATTCAAAGCTGTTCTCACAAGTTCCAGTAAGACCATGATGACCTCCTTTGACTGCAGGGGCCCTCTGCCTATAGAATTCCTTAATCATGAGACCACAGTACATGTGCTGCAGTATGGAGACACTTTGCAGAAACTGAGATGTGCCATAAAGTCAAAACAACCAGAAATGCTGTTGGACAGAATCATCCTGTTGCAAGGTAATGCCTGCCCCCATGCTGCCAATTGGACAAAGGCTAGGTGTCAGCATTTCGGTTGGGAAACACAGCAGCATCCTCCATAAAGCCCTGGTCATTCTCTGTGTGATTTTCATGTCTTTGGTGACCTTGAGAAAGATGTATGGGCATCAGTTGCAGTTGGATGAGAAAGAAGGAGATTGTGTGCGATTGTGGATCCATCAGTGGTAGACTTATGTTGCATGAAACAAGAATTGATTGTCTTGTCTCCCAGTGGAATGAATGTCTTCATGAGTGCAGTGATTACTTTTGAATGGAACCATTCCTTGGTCTTGTTGTGGTGGAAGTTTTTCATTTGACTGCCACTCCTTTTATGCTTTCAAGCATCATGTTACAACCAAATGACATAAAGTCAGTCGTACTGATGTATATATTACAACAGAGCAGTGTTACAGTGGTTCAGACATCATTCTGGAGGACAGGGGCTCAGATTCACTACTGGCCAACCAGATTTAGGTTTTCCGTAAATGCTTTACAGCAAATGGCAATGTAGTTCCTCTGCAAAGGATATGCTAGGTTTTACCTTGTCCAGTATGAGCTTACGATATCTTGAATGAAATTGTTGCCAGTAGGACGTGATCTTTCTTGCTTTCTATTCATTGTATCTAGTTACAATCCAGGTAACAACTTACCTGCTGTCTCTGATGGCTAATAGTGTGCTCATTGTGTGTTTGTCAGAAAATCTTCGTGAACTAAAATCTGGTGTGCTTCAGAAGCAAGACAATATGTGAAGTAAACAAGATGTGAGAAAACTGTCACAACTTGTGAGAAATATTTAACTGAATAAGATGCTGTTGGTGAAAACACTTTCATCACAATTTTTAAGTTGCCTTACCAAAGAGAAGAGGCTACAGATAATACTTAGCTTCCAAAAGTAAATTGGGTTCCGCATAGCTATTGTATGATTGTCAGGATACTGTTTCTGAGTGTGGGAGCAATTACTCGGTACATAAAATAATTTATCATGGAACAGATGAGATCGTGTGAGGACAGTTAGAAAGGTGCAAACGTATTTTTTAAGGGCTGTTTATTCTTGCCACTTGCCTATAGTAAGGTAAACACTATTGTGTTGCTATTTCTGATCTCTAAGATGTGTTACTGGTTTTACTTGTGCATGCAAATGTGACATTTAGTTGCTTCAAGGTTGTCTGTTTTCTTATTGGTCCTCTTCACATGGGTAGAGTGTTTCAGTGGTCCAAAACTACAACTCATCGATATGTAGGCAACCTCTCCCTCCTTTACTCCCCATTTCCTAACCCTAACTGAAGTACGAGAGAGAGAGAGAGAGAGAAACTGTTCCATTCAAAATGGATCTGCAGCTCTTTTTAGAAGTTAAAAACAGACATTTTATTTATAATTTAAAAAAATGAATTAATGATGCTTCTGATATTCATAACACACATTTAAACTCTGCAAACCACAGTGAAGTGCGCGGCAGAGGGTACGTCTGTTGTTGGCCTTCGGAAAGTGCATAGCTGCAGGATCGAATCGATAAAAATTTTCTCGAATGAATGGCATGTTGAAGTCTTGATATCTGGTAATTAAAATTTTCCGTAAAAGACACATAAGGTGTAGTTCATTATGTAGTGAAGAAATTCAGAGATAATCACTAACTACTAAGTAGTAACTCATAATTGTCTATGGGACTCAACTTGGTTACTGAAAGTATTTAATTTTTCCACTTTTGCATAACTATCTTTCACAATTAGTTACTAATCATTAAATGTTGTATTTCTTGTAACCTGTTATTTCATAGATATTTTTAGCTCAAAACTAATGAAAAAAGTTTTCACGTAAATCAATAGTTTTACTTCCAGAAGAACAAAGATCACTTGACTGCAGTATTTCTCCATATTATTTGCATATAAGTTTCAATTCTTGTCTTATACTGCTTTCCAAAAATATTCTCTTTTTAGATAACTATTGACAGCTTCAAGTAAAAGTCTTCAATAAGATTTCAACTTAGGATGGCTAAATAATGTTTAACACATCATAACTTTTAATTGCATATTTGCACTACACACATTACTGACGGCCCGCATCTCGTGGTCGTGCGGTAGCGTTCTCGCTTCCCACGCCCGGGTTCCCGGGTTCGATTCCCGGCGGGGTCAGGGATTTTCTCTGCCTCGTGATGGCTGGGTGTTGTGTGCTGTCCTTAGGTTAGTTAGGTTTAAGTAGTTCTAAGTTCTAGGGGACTTATGACCACAGCAGTTGAGTCCCATAGTGCTCAGAGCCATTTGAACCATTACTGACCACGTAATATGTTATATTACTTGAGACAGGTGTGCAGTGAAATGTGGCTGAAGATGTAGTGGATATAATTAACAATATATGTTTGCAACATAAAACATACTGATTTATTTCTATTCTTATGGGGAAGTACTTTCTTGTGGTGCATGGGTAGAGTGTCGGATGCAAGTTGCTCCAGCATCTCAGTATCAGCAAATGGCATCAGAACCACCCCTCTACTGACATCAAGTCTACATGTCGTGTATGAAACTGACAGAAAAATATTTTGTAGCATTTGAGAAATGTCCAAACGTAATAAAATAAAAATGTAATAAAATTATTAATCATTTATTGAAACAAAATAGCATAACAATACTGTACCATGTATTGTGACTGTGGTGTAATTCATGGTGGAACTGTTTCGAAAGTTAAGACACTACAATGTTTCAATTTAGGGCTACAAATTTATTCATGATTTAAAGTTACGGACCAAATTTCTGTATGCTTTCAATCATTTAGTTCATAAGCTTGTGGACTACACACGTACTTTTGTTCATTAAACAATGGAAACACCAGGATGCAATAACAGTAGCGGCCGAAGACACTGGCCATGTGTGTATGGAAGCTGTGTTTGTATGCATTTGTTTTTTATGTTACCTATTTTGGAAGAAGGCCCTTTGGCTGAAAGATTCAACATGTGGCAGTCTTCTTGTTGTGCTTGTGTGAGATTCAGTGTCTTCTATAGTTTTAATTATTGTTGTGTAAGTGAAGCTGAATGTACAAATAGACTTGTAATCCAAAAAACCGCCTGCGGCTTAGAATAGAGCGCAAAGTAAGCGGAAGTTCTGAAAAATGTTGGTAGGTGCTGCCGCAACTAACTTCTGCCATCGAATATATGTAGCGCTACACAGGCATGCTTTGCAGGCACAAAGATAAATACTGGCACGAAAACCTCTGCGTCAGTAAATAAATAAAAAAAAAAGTGGAAGATGAGCTTTTTTCTCCGCCCCGAGTTTCAACCACTGCATTTTCATACATTGTCCAACGAAGCAAATACAAATTGCGTATTTTTCATCTTCGAATGTAGGAGAATTTAATGTACTACGAAAATCCGACTGGCAAGACTGTTTGGGGTGTTTGTCAATATGGCCAACTGTATGTTCTGAATTTTTTCCTACCTGTGAGAAGAGATGGTTGCTGATAGGAAATTTTATGAATTGTGAAGGACGTGCAGTATTCTCTTCACCATAAGAATAATACGAATATAAACATTTTGCCATGTATTCTTTTGCTGCTATCTCATTTAAATCCTGTTTGCTTAATAAACTACAAAACTAGTGTGAGACAACAGCAAACGCGGAAGAATATACATATCATGCCATGTTTGTATTATTATTATTATTATTATTATTATTATTATGCCTAATAGTGATACAGTCAGAAATGAAGCACGGCAATTGACTAGATTTTTAAATCTAAGATGAGTCTAATTTCTGTGCAGAATGTAATGTACTAAAGAGGCGTCTGCAAAGATTTTCAAACGGAGAAATATTTTAGGTAAACTCTCGTTCAGAACATCTTCTATCATAGACAGTCTATTATTTGGTTCTTGTTGGTCATTATTAAAGAAAGCAGCAGTGTAAGTAACAACAAATAGCAGTCTCTTGCCATTGTTTCGCTTATGAGACAATTCGTCTCTTTTTATATTGTAAGCGGCAGTAGCGCGAACAAAAGCAAGCCATGCCGCGAGCAGCGACAGGTCATAAACACACATTATCAGAATGCGACAAACAATGGATGACACAGTACAATAATGCATTTTCATCTTAGAGTGACGTAAATACCTACAACACAGAGAACGGCACTTATCAGATCAAAGAAAAATAAGCAATCGATTCAAACCAGGTGAAGCATGTGAAAAAGGAAGGGTACCCGTATAAATACGGACGGAGCACCTGACGCATAGCAATGGCTACCTGGTAAAGCTTAACTGTTAAGCTTACAACTCGAACCAAACTACTGTAGCTGTATCGTCATTCATTCGACCTAAATTGTGTCTCATATTACAATGGACCAACTTTGTTTTGATTTGGAGGTGCGGCCTAAAACTTTTCTCTCCCCTTGAATTTCAAGTCTCAAATTTCAGGTGCGGCTTAGATTCGAGTAAATACGGTAGGAACAACAGCACTATTTTCTTTTCAGTGATTACTTAGAGAACTTTTCCTGGAATAAAAATGTGGCATCTAGTACTATTCAAATTAATTTATTAAATAATCATTGACTTTATGATTTAAATCACTGTAGATGCTTAAATTTTTTTCTCAATCTCCTCACTGTATCTATTGATCTTCATCTGCGCTACTCAGGGGACCTTCTTCCACTTAACAATACCATACAGTAAACAATACTTTCATGTTCTGGAAATTATCACTCTGCACTTGTCAAATGTACACCACATAAGAGATTAACCTTTCAGACATGATGGGTATGCCTGAAAAAACCTCTGATTAGTTATTTAAGGCCAAATAACAAGTCGACTGTTTTTGTTCTACTGATTTTTATTTATTTCAGACTAGCGGCTCTGTCGTTGGAGACAGCACGAAGTGACTCAGATGTCAAGCAAGGTACATAGTATGTTAATAAGCAAATGAGACTCTAGGAAAGACAGAATGCTTCTTACCATAAAGAGTGTATTAAATTGCAGACAGACACAATCAAAGACACTAGCATAAAGCTTTCGGCCACAGCCTTCATCAGCAAAACACACACAAACACACACAGACACACACACACACACACACACACACACACACGCACACACACACACAACCATTCACACACGCAAGCAAGCACACCTCGTGCACACATGACTGCCAACTCCAGGTCTCGGGCCGGAATGCAGCTATCACATGGTATGCAAGCAGCAATTTGGGGGGGGGGATGGGGAAGGGATGTGGGTGGGGAGAGAGAAGAACTCTGTCTGGTGGAGTGTGCAGGGACTAGAATATCGATAGGTGCATCATCAGGAAGTTTGTGGGACAGTAAGGTGTGGAGTAAAGGAACAAAAAAAGAGAGGAGCAGGGAAAGACAGCTGGGTGCATTGGCAGAGGGTGACAAATAAACAGGTTGGGAGATGAGAATGGGGAGGAGATGACTGGACAAAAGGGGGTGGAAGCTGTTGGATGGAGGGTGTGGGGCAGTAGTTATTGTAGATTGAGGACAGGATAATTAAGGGAGATGAGAATGTGTTGTAAGGATAACTCCAATCTGCACAGTTGAGAAAAGCCAGTGGTGGAGGGAAGTATTCGGATGGCTGAGGTAGGGAAGTAGCCATTCAAATAATGTGTCTTACGTTCAGCTGCATGCTGTACCACAGGGTAGTCTACTCTGCTCTTGGTCACAGTTTGGCGGTGGCCATTCATTGTCATGGACAGTTGGTTGGTATTGTCGCAGAAGAAGCTGAGTAGCACAGTCACTATTGTGTAGTGGTTATGATACTAGACTGTTGCATGGAGGGTCGTGAGTTCGAAACTAACCTGAACTGTAAAATTTTAATTTCTATATTCGGTTCAAGTACATTCTAGAAGTATCTTCTAAATGACTGAACAACCGATTACGATATTTATTTTTCAGGTACTTCATTTTAGAAAATAAAGCTTCACAAAGATAAGTTGAAGGAAACAGTGTTAAAATGAACTGTGCACAGTCTCATAAATTTTTATAATTGTTACACAGACATTTCCAAAATTCAGTGTACTGTTGTGTTTCAAAGAGCTTTAAGCTGTGTGTCATGCTGAAGTTCGATTATTTCATTTAGCAAATTAGTTTTAGGAAATCCAAATTGGCAGAATAATTTGAGATCATCTTGTCCAACATGCCTAGGGTTCTCTACGAGAATGAAACAGCTTCGAATGTTTCTAATATCTGCAAATCTGTTTTATACTTCTTCCAAATAGGCTTCCAAATGTTCTTTCATGTTTTGGTAAATAGTTTTGGCGATAGTTAAGCCTGATCGGAGCATAGAAACACTTGGAAAATTAGACAGATCTTTTACTTCGAGTTCATTTATATATAATTGCAGTTTGGCTTCAAATGCAAATATTTAGTCATTTGCCCTATTATCTTGTTTGGTCCTTGTCATTCCAAGTTAAGTGTGTTGAATTTTTGTGTAATATCGGTCAAAAAAAAAGCTGTAAGTATCCACCATACATCATCATAAAGTTCAAGATAATTTTTGCCACTTTGTCATAAGAATAAAATAATTTATATATAAAAACAAAGATGAGGTGACTTACCGAACAAAAGCGCTGGCAGGTCGATAGACACACAAACAAACACAAACATACACACAAAATTCAAGCTTTCGCAACAAACTGTTGCCTCATCAGGAAAGAGGGAAGGAGAGGGGAAGACGAAAGGAAGTGGGTTTTAAAGGAGAGGGTAAGGAGTCATTCCAATCCCGGGAGCGGAAAGACTTACCTTAGGGGGAAAAAAGGACAGGTATACACACGCACATATCCATCCACACATACAGACACAAGCAGACATATTTAAAGAGGTCTTTAAATATGTCTGCTTGTGTCTGTATGTGTGGATGGATATGTGCGTGTGTGCGAGTGTATACCTGTCCTTTTTTCCCCCTAAGGTAAGTCTTTCCGCTCCCGGGATTGGAATGACTCCTTACCCTCTCCTTTAAAACCCACTTCCTTTCGTCTTCCCCTCTCCTTCCCTCTTTCCTGATGAGGCAACAGTTTGTTGCGAAAGCTTGAATTTTGTGTGTATGTTTGTGTTTGTTTGTGTGTCTATCGACCTGCCAGCGCTTTTGTTCGGTAAGTCACCTCATCTTTGTTTTTATATATAATTTTTCCCACGTGGAATGTTTCCTTCCATTATATTGAATAAAATAATTTCATTTTTCAAATTGACAAACTGTTCCACCACTTTTCCTTTGCTTAGCGATCTGACTGCAGTGTGTAGGAGAACAACACTGTAACAAGGTTGCAATTCCTGCAGAAGTTCTTTAATTTTTCGGTGATCAAGTTTGCAGGCACAAATGAAATTTATAACGCTTGTAACTGTTTGCATAACATTCTTCAATTTGTTATTTAAAATTTGACATGCCAAACTTTGATGCAGTAAACAGAGAATGGAGAGTAAATTTGGCACATTCCATTCCTTCTTAATCAGCGTTATCAAACCACTGTTGACGCCCATCATTGATGGACAACCATCTGCACATACTGATATTAATTTACTCATAGATAAGTCATTTTTTATACAAATTCCTTAATTGCATCCACAAAATCACATCCTTTTGTGTGACCTTCCATGGTTATAATTGCTAAAAAATCTTCCTCTATTACCCCATCATTTGAGCAGTAACACACAAATAATGAACTGAGCCACCAAAGCTAAATCTGTACTGGAATCACATGCAAGACTGAAGTATTTGCATAGTTTGACTTTATTAATTACTGCTTCAGACATATATTTTGAAATATCTTCTATACGATGTCAACAGGTAGATTCTGAAAGTGTGAGCTTATTTATTTCAGCTGATATTTGTTTACTGTTGGAGAAATTTTGAAACAAGGTTTCAGAAACAATCATCATACATTCCTTCACTAATTCAGCATCAGTGAAAGCTTTCATATTTTTTACCAGAATATTATATACTTTGTATGGTGATCTTGTGACAGCCTCACTTTGTCCAACTGCTGCGAACATAAAGTTCTGTTGATGACGAATGGTAAATTTTAGATGAGCAATTTTTTCCTTTCTTTCATTTTAATTCAAAGGAAAAGCTAATGTAAATGAATTGTGCTTAATTGTGTAGTGGTAAAAAAAATTGTATCTCTTTAGTCCCACAATCGTATCCTGGCATATTCAGCAAGTAGCAGTACCTTCTTTGTGTCCACTTGTAAAGCAAAACTCTTCTTCCCATATTTCTTGGAAACTTCTTCTCTCTTCACATATTTTCCTCTTAGTCACTGTTCTTGAGGGTGCATCAGACATTATTCATTCCACTAATATTTATATCACCAAATACAAGCACAAACACACTCAGTACGCGACGAACACTCAGGGGCACTGAAACTTAGTTCATGACTGACACGACAATGCTAACAGTGGGGCGGCTGCGGGACAAGCTCGCTGCCGAAAAAGAAGCGATGGTGGGCACGCATCGCTTTTGAAGCACGGCTCATATTGTTGGCTAGCAGGCTGCTCACGCCTTTAGCGCTGCGGAACACCGGCAAGTGGCACGTTAAATGAAAGTGGTGGATGGTTTTCAGTTACCTAATTACTTCACCAACTTTAATCAAAATTCTATGCAGTTTCCATAAACAAAACACCACTATCAGACAAGTAGATAACTGAAACTATTCATGCGAAGCCGAGGAGTGTCGCGAGCTGCACGAAAACATGATCTGGGCTGCATGCAGGCCGCAGTTTGATGACCACTGCACTAGATTGTCTGAAGGGGGCTAAGTTTCTCTTAGCTATGGACATGTACTCGGGATACTGGCAAATCGAAGTACATGAGGCTGATCATGAGAAAGCTGCATTCATCACCTCTGAGGGCCTGTATGAGTTTAAGGTAACGCCGTTTGGTTTGTGTAATGCACCAGCAACTTTCGATCGGCTGATGGATAATTTTCTAAGTCACCTGAAGTAGGCGATGTCTTTGTTGTTTAGATGGCATTATAGTGTTCTCAGAGACATTTGATGAACACACAAAAAGACTGAGGGCTGCTCTTAAGTGTCTCCAACAAGGCGGACTGAAACTTAATCCAAAAAAGTGTGTCTTTGGAGCAAAAGAAATAAAAATACCTTGTGTCAAATGAAGGTGTGCGGCCAGACCCAGAAAAGGTGAGATCTATAATGGAATTTCCTATTCCTAAAAGTATTAGAGATGTGAGAAGCTTCCTTGGATTATGTTCTTATTACCATCATTTTATCAAAGACTTTTGTATCAAAGCCAGACCACTCAAAGAGTTGTTAAAAGCCGATGCTAAACTTACCTTTGGTGGTGCTCAACAAGATTCTTTCAATGTGCTGCGAGAAGCTCTTGACAACTGACCCCGTACTTGGTCTGTATGATGAGAGAGCACCTACAGAACTGTACACAGATGCCAGCGGGTATGGGATCGGTAATGTTCTGGTGCAAATTTTGAATGGAAAAGAGACGGTTATAGCCTATGCTTCTAGGACACTTACAAAAGCTGAGAGAAACTAATCAACTACAGAAAGAGAATGTCTTGCTGTGATCTGGGCCATATGCAAATTTCAACAGTCTCTCTATGGAAGGCCATTAACAGTTTTTACAGACAATCATCTTTGTTGGTTGACAGGTCATAAGGATCCAAGAGGACGATTCGCCAGGGGGGCACTACGTCTTCAAGAGTATGACGTTACCGTAGTGTACAAAAGTGGGAGAAAACACCAAGATGCTGACTGTCTCTCAAGAAACCCTGCACAAGACCATCAAGACTTTGATGATGATAAGTGACTGTGTTGCTGCTCTCCAGGATCTCTCTGCTGAGCAGGAGGAGGACGCCAAGATACCTCAAATTATGCTTGCCTTAAGTCGGTCAGAGGATGTAAAAGGACAATTTAAGGTAGTTAATGGATTACTTTGCAAGATAAACTTCGATCCATTTGGGAAGAGGTAGCTACCAGTGATTCCTAAAAACATACGCTTAGATGTTCTACAGAAATTCCATGACACACCTGAGGCTGGACAATTAGGATTTTGACACACAGTAGAATCTGCAAGAGATTTTTCTGGCCAGGTTTATTTAGGAGTGTCCATCACTATGTGTCGCACTGTCGACAGTGTCAGAGGAGAAAGGCAGTTCCTCAGAAACCACCTGGTCAACTCGTACCAATTCCACCAGCTGAAGTGCCTTTCCAGCGTGTTGGGATTGATCTCCTCGGATGACTTTCAACGTCTGCTAGTGGCAATAGTTGGATTATTGTTTGCACTGATAATCTGACACACTATGCCATTACAAAAGCCATGAAAACAGCTGAAGCATCCGAGGTAACCAAATTCATCATGGAAGAGATTGTATTAAAACGTGGTGCCCCAAGGTCATTGATTACAGATCGAGGGAAAGTTTTTCAATCGAATCTTGTGACAGAGATAAACTGTGGTGCAACATTACTCATCACATGACAACTGCCTACCATCCGCAAACTAACGGGCTTCTGAACACCTTAGTAAGACTTTGACAGACACACTATCAATGTCCATCAATGTTGAGCAGAGCAACTGGGATGAGGTGCTACCTTTCGTGACGTTTGCCTACAACACTGCCAAACAAGACACCACAAGATTTATGGCATTTTTCCTTGTGCATGAGCGTGAGGCGACTACGGTGACGGACACTGTGTTTACGTTACATCCTCATGACATGGATGATGACTACATCAACCAGGTGTTAACCAGAGGTGAGGAAGCTTGGCAGTTAGCTTGACTCCACACACCGCAGGCTCAAGAAAACGATCACAGAGGGTATGATGCGAGCCACCATCCTGTTGTCTACCAGCCTGGTGACCTCGTCTGGATCTTCACTCCTGTTCGGAAGGTTGGTCTCTCTGAGAAGCTCCTCAGGCGCTACTTTGGACCTTTTAAGATTGTAAGGCCATTATCTGATGTTATTTATGCAAATGAAGATTTGGACCCCGACACAAGATTGCGAAAGATCAGAGATTCGGTCTATGTCCTTCGAATGAAGCCCTACAAGGATCCTGCCACCCAGGGTAAATTTGAAGCTCCAGGAACAGGCAACAAGCGGAAAGGTGACGAAGAGCATAGTAGCAAAAGAAGTTCTAAGATCACCGCCAGGGCAAGAATCAGTCATTGGGAGTCGGAGTATGCAGGACCAATGACTCGTTTCCAGACTAGGAGGATGTAACACTGAGACACTGTTCTCTTAAGGAGGGAGCAATGTCACAGAAGAAGCTGAGTAGCACTGTCACTGTTGTGTAGTGGTTATGATACTAGGCGGTTGCATGGAGGGTTGTGAATTCAAAACTCACCCAAACTGTAAAATTTTAATTTCTATTTTCGGTTCGAGTACATTCTACAAGTATCCACAAATGTCAAGAATCATTGTACTGGAATGTTCTGTAACTGTGTATATACCGTATGTGTTCTGGCCGGAGGCAATTCGCTCCATGCTCTTGTATGTGCAAGTGCTGAATAAACCTTCATTAAGTGAAGTTAGTTTTGTCATTCATCTAATTACACCTTCTTCTACATGACAGTATTCATATCGATATAAAAAGGTGTGCAATGATTGCAGCAGAGATTGTAAATGACATGGCTGCTTTCACAGGTGGCCTGGTCCCTGATGGTGTATGATAAACATGTGATAGGACAGCAATAAGTAGTACTGCATGGGTGGACTGGGCAGGTTTTGAATCTGGGTATTCCACGGGGATATGATCCTTGTGGCAATGGGTTGGGATTGGGAGTGCCATAGGAATGGACTAGGACGTTGTCGAGGTTGGGTGGGCTACGGAACACCACTTCATGAAGGGTGGGAAATATCTTGGGTAGGCTGTCTTTCATTTCAGGGCATGATAATAGGTAATCGGAGCCCTGATGAAGGATGTGTTCCAGTTGTTCCAGTCCGGGGTGGTACTGGGTGACAAAGGGAATACTCCTTTGTGGCTGATTTTTGGTGGTGGTGGGAGGATTGGGGTTGTGAGGGGAAATGGCATGAGAGATCTGTTTTGCAGACTAGGTCTGGGGCATAGTGCCTTGATGAGACCCTGAACATACTGGGCAAGGGAGTTTTTGTCACTGCAGATATGCTGTCCCAATGTGGCAAGGCTGTAAGGGAGGAATTTTTTGGTGTGAAAGGTATGTGCCTCATTTTTTACTGATGAAGTCTGTGGCCAAAAGCTTTATGTGAGTGTTTTTAATTGTGCCTTCCTGCAACTTAATGTGTTTTCTTTACGGTAGGTAGCAATCCATATTTTCGTACATTGTTGAAATTCCTAGCGGGCGTTTCCATTATTGAAATGAGACTCTGGATTTGTTTTTGCTTTGCTTTTAACTCGTGTTAATCTTTTTACTTGAACATGCCAAAGATCACAGACACTGCGTAGTCACTTGAGACCTAAAACCCACTTAACATAAACATAAAATGCAAATGTGGCTTGTAACTTCATGCTATAGTTAGATGCATCAGCCAACCACCAGAACGAATGGCCATATCAGCGTGACACAGTATCAGGAGTAGGGTGCACACAGTAATGTCTAATGAGGGCATTTCAGACCATGGATCATGAAAAGGAGTCAGTTCCTATTGCTTTAATCAAACCCTTGGGCTAAGTTGCACATCTGAGTGGAAGTGACAAACAGATACAGATACATACAGGCAAATGTGCAAAAGAAACCACTAATCATAGTCTGAAGGTACAGACAGTAACAGCTTAATTGGGTATAATTCTCACTCATGTATTTTCTGCTGTTGGCTGGTGATCATCTGAACTGATGGTTTCGATAGACAAAATGGTGAAACGTTGCTGATGGCTGGAGCTCTCCTCCACATCTTGGTTGGTGGCCTTTCATACTGCATTTGAGGCTGTTTGCTTATAGATGATACATGACTGCTTCGCCTTTTGTGTCAAAATCACAATCCATGAACGTGAAATTAGCAATTTCTTAATGTGTGTGACCTCATACTGAACTGGTGATAGCCACTGCACTGTATGTCTCCATCTAAGTTAGCTTGCTTACTGCTAACATTAATACCTACATGATTTTATTTTTTCTGGCAGCCAGCAATGATTTGTTAATTACAATAATTTGTCTAATAGAAACACAAAAGGCAGCACAAATTAATAAAATAAAACACAAATACTAACAAAGAGGTAGAGGGGCTGGCAAGTACTTACCTCAGCTCAGTACAGCTGATAGAAACACAAAACAGACCAGAAAATTTTTATCCTAGCTTTCAGAACTTTGTTCCTTCGCCATGGAGGAGAGAGGGGAAAAAAAGGGCAGGAAGGGAATGTGGATTCAGTTAGTCACAACCCAAGTTATGAAGCAACAGGAAAAAGGTAAACAGGGAGGGTATCAAAGATGGAGGCATGGATGTCAGAGGGAAGCCAAAGATATTGTACTGTAAATACTGTGCCAGCTTCAAACCAAAGAGGATGCATACAGAAGTGAAGAGGTATATAGTATAAAGATAAACACAAATATGTAGGATGAAAAGATGTGTGAATGGCTAAAGAGGAAATGGAAAGAGGAAGAGACTGAGGAGTAAATGGGAGTGAGGTTCGTTATCGTAGGTTCAGTCCAGGGGGACGGCAGGATGAAAGGATGTGTTGGAGTGCAAGTTCCCATCTCCGCAGTTCCGAGGGACTGGTGTTGGGTGGGAGAAGCCAAATGGCACATACGGTGTAGCAGGCTCCTAGGTCCCTGTACAATTATGCTGGAGGGCATGCTCTGCTACTGGGTATTGGACATCTCCTAGGTGGACAGTTTGTCTGTGCCTGTTCATGCGCTCAGCCAGTTCAGTTGATGTCATACCAATGTAAAAGGCTGTGCAGTGCAGGCATGACAGCTGTTAAATGACATGTGTTGTTTCACATGTGGCCCTGTCTTGAATTGTGTATGTTTTACCAGTGGCAGGGCTGGAGTAGGTGGTTTTGGGGGGATGCATGGGCCAGGTTTTGCAGCGGGGTCGTTTACAGGGGTAGGAACTGCTGGGCAGAGGTGTGGATGTGAGCTTCAACAAGATGAAGGTCAACATCCAGAAAGGTGGCTTTGCTTTTGGAGAAGGACCAGGTGAAATTCAGATTTGAAAACGAGTTGAGGTTGTGGAGGAAATTAAGGAGTGTTTCTTCATCATGAGTCCAGACCACAAAGATGCCATCTATAAACCTATACCAGGCCAGGGGAAGCAGCTGTTGCGTCTTCAGGAAAGCCTCTTCCATGCGGTCCATGAAGAGGTTGGCATAGGATGGAGCCATCCTGGTTCCCATGGCCGTTCCCCTGATTTGTTTGTAGGTCTGGCCTTCAAAAGTGAAGTAATTATGGGTGAGGATGAAGTTGGTAAGTGTGATAATTAACGAGGTTTTTGGAAGATCTTCGGGTGGGCGTTGGGAGAGGTAGTGTTCAAGGGCAGAGAGACCATGGGTATGTGGGATGTTTGTGTAAAGGGATGTAGCATCTATGGTGACAAGAAAGGTTTCAGGTGGGAGGAGAGTGGGAATGGATTTGAGGTGTTCTAGGAAGTGGTTTTTCTCTTTGATGTAGGATGGGAGTCTGCGGGTGATAGGTTGGAGGTGTTGGTCTACCAGAGCTGAGATACATTCTGTTGGGGCTTTGAAGCCTGCCACAATGGGATGGCCAGGATGGTTCTCTTTGTGGATTTTGGGTAATAGGTAGAAGGTAGGGGTACATGGCTCAGGTGGAGTGAATAGGTCTATGGAAGCCGTTGTCAGGCCTTGGGAGAGACCTTGGATTTTTAGGATTTTCTGCATCTCAGTCTTTCTTACAGCCTAGATATTCGTGGGAAACATATCTGCTCCAGTGATGAATCCCTCAACAATAACACCAATAACCTGACCAGTGTTTACCTCTCCTGCAACTATCCTGCAGACCTTGTCCACAAACACATCTGCTGAGCAATACATTCCTTTTCATCTAATAGTAATGTTCCTACCCCCAGACCACATAAAAGCAGCCCCCTTGTCACCCAATGTTATCCTTGCCTCGAATACATCAACAAATTACTCCGCCAGGGATATGACTTTCTCAAGTCAAGCCCTGAAATGAGATCATCCCTTGACAATATTCTCCCCACACCACCCAGGGTTGCCTTTCGTCGCCCCCCCTAACCTCCGTAACATCCTTGTCAAACACTACAATATTCCCGGACCACCTTCTCTACCCAGCAGTTCCTACCCCTGTAAACGACCCCGCTGCAAAACCTGGCCCATGCATCCCCCCAAAACCACCTACTCCAGCCCTGCCACTGGTAAAACATACACAATTCAAGACAGGGCCACATGTGAAACAACACATGTCATTTAACAGCTGTCATGCCTGCACTGCACAGCCTTTTACATTGGTATGACATCAACTGAACTGGCTGAGCGCATGAACAGGCACAGACAAACTGTCCACCTAGGAGATGTCCAATACCCAGTAGCAGAGCATGCCCTCCAGCATAATTGTACAGGGACCTAGGAGCCTGCTACACCGTATGTGCCATTTGGCTTCTCCCACCCAACACCAGTCCCTCGGAACTGCGGAGATGGGAACTTGCACTCCAACACATCCTTTCATCCTGCCGTCCCCCTGGACTGAACCTACGTTAACCAACCTCACTCCCATTTACTCCTCAGTCTCTTCCTCTTTCCCTTTCCTCTTTAGCCATTCACACATCTTTTCATCCTACATATTTGTGTTTATCTTTATACTATATACCTCTTCACTTCTGTATGCATCCTCTTTGGTTTGAAGCTGGCACAGTACTTACAGTACAATATCTTTGGCTTCCCTCTGACATCCATGCCTCCATCTTTGCTACCCTCCCTGTTTACCTTTCCCCTGTTGCTTCATAACCTGGGTTGTGACTAACTGAATCCATGCTCCCTTCCTGCCCTTTTTTTCCCCTCTCTCCTCCCTGACGAAGGAACAAAGTTCCGAAAGCTAGGATAAAAAATTTCTGTTCTGTTTTGTGTATCTATCGGCTGTACTGAGCTGAGGTACGTACTGGCCAGCTCCTCTATCTCTTTGTTAGTATTTGTTTCTCATCTTTATATGAGATTGTCCATTAATCATTTAAAATAAAACACAGACAGACTTGTGCAACACAAGAAACAATGAAACACTTTCAAGAATGAAATAAGTTACTAAACCTGCCAACTGGTAAGAGCTACTTAGGTTAATCAGCACTGGCAGTGAACTAAACACTTGGGCTAAAGAATAAAAAATAAATAAATAAAAAGGGAATATAGTGGAATGAAGAGTGTAAATAAGCAATCACAGCAAAATCAGAGAGATGTAGTTCATGGGAACATTCTGGCACCACTGAACACTATGAGTAATTTAAACAGCAAAGAAAAGCAGCTCGTAGGATAATATGGAGAATCAGAAGATCTTTGGAAAAATCACAGCTTGTTAAAATGCTAGAAAACTTGACAAAGAATCATTCCAGAGACTTCTGTCAGACATTAAATAATAAGTTAAAGAACTATCAAGCATGAAGCACATGCTGCAAGAATGAAAGAGCTTGAATTGGCTCAAATAATACTGAAAGATGTAAAGTAATTATAAATAATAGTCATGTTGAAACTACAATAAAGTCCACATCTGAAGGCAGGTTTATCTATGAAGCACAGTACTTACAACTTACAGCACATTTGTTACAGACACCAATGTTCAGTCAGAACACTTAAGTCATGGCTGGACAGTGCAGTTATTTATACAAGCATCAAAATTTCCAGAAAGCAGGTATTTATACAAACACTGAGTATTCTAGAGTATACAAGCACTACAAACATAAGGTATTTCAAGAGGTTTCTAGAAATAATAAATACTAAATAATGAATACCTGATAGTGGCTGGGAAGAAACAGTGGCTTGCAGTTTTAGAAATTCTCACTGGAGCCGACTATCGCATTTTGGATCCAAATCATGTCAATAATACTTTGCATGGTGGCACTGGTGGATCCCCACATTCTGCTCATGTTGTTACACCCTCTTTCCCATGTTGAGCATCAAAGGTAGCCCCTTCTGTCGAAGCTTCAGTTTCCCTGAAACTCCCATCATCTATCTGTGCCTATGGAATGTAACAGAACTTCGTATGGAGTGTAAGGGTGACATCTCTGTGCTTTTGTCTTCTTAATGAAGTGTCATAATCTTTGATTTCATATGTAATGTCCACAAGTGACAAAGGATATGGTATGGCCCAAAGAACCGATTTAGTAACTTTTTGGTAGTCCTAGTTTCTACACTCATGTGAATGTCCAAACTAAATTTCTAGGGCTATATCTCGCTGGTCAGTGCTTGGCATTGTAGCACTTTTGGTTCTTCTCCTGGGCATCATGGGTCTGTCTGCGAACCAGCTGTCTGGCTTCTTTAGTCCTGATGATGAGATGTTTCAAGTAGTCATCCTGAGTATCATCCATTTGAAAAGGGAAAATTTTATCCATTATAGTTTCAGCCTTATGACTATGGAGCAGAAAGAATGGTGTGAAGCATTTGATGTCTTGCTTTTCTGTGTTGTATGTGAATGCCACAATGGGAATTACGGTATTGGAGTCTCCCTGTTCAGCACCAATGTACATTGAGCACATATCTGCCACATCTTAGAAAGGCATTCTGTGAGGTCATTTGTCTGTGGATCGTAGGCAGTTGTCATCCTGTGGGTGGGGTTGCAATGTGACATTACAGCCCACACTAGTTTTGACTGGAAAACTTTTCCACAATCAGAGATCGCCTCATGGGATGCTCTGTGCATCGAAATGGTGTCTTTTTTAAGGAACTTTGGGATTTCTGCAGCTGCAGCAGTCAGTACAGCTTTAGTGAGTGCTTAGCAGATGAGGTAGTCAGTAGAGGCTCTTATCCATTGATTCCCATTTGCTGATTTTGGGGAACTCGAAGAGGGGTCAATTCCAGTTCAGTGGAATGATGCTGTTGCAGATGGAATAGGTACCAAGTGCCATGGAGATAACTGCAGCATGTGATTCTGTCATTGGCATTCCTTACAATGGCTCACAATATCTAATGGCTCAGTAGAGACCTGGCCAGTGACACCTGCTTCTGATTCAGTCTAAAGTATTCAGAAATCGACGGTGGCTAGATGTTTGAGCATTGTAGAAATACTTCAGGATAAGTAGCCATAGATGAGCCAGGATGACGAGCAACCATTTCTGCCCCATTGGATCATAGTTCCTCTTATTCAATGCTCTGTTAATTAATTAGAATTCTTCTTTGGTCAGTTCGTCTCTCTTCAAGGCTTTTATGGTTTTCAGCAGTGCTGGATCTTCCCCCTGTTCAGCAGGAATATCATTTAATGCAGTGATGACTGAGATTTCATCCATGTTGCTGTGTTCTGATAAAGCATTCCTTGAAAGACAGCGTCCTTGTGTTTACATCCACTTTTGTATACCACTGTGACAATGTACTGCTGAAGCCTTAGTATCCATCTCGTGAGACGACATGCCAGATCCTTGAGGCTAGTAAGCCAGCAGAGAGAATGATGATGATGATGATGATGATGATGATGTTTGGTTTGTGGGGTGCTCAACTACATGGTCATCAGCGCCCGTATAAATTTCCAACCTTTGCTCACTCCAGTCTTGCCACTTTGATGAATGATGAAATGATCCGGACTACACAAACATCCAATCATCTTGAGGCAGAGAGAATGGTGGCTTGTCATAATGGTGAATGGTTTCCAATTAAATATGACTGAAACAATGCAATGCACCCTTTCTCAGCTGTAGGGTAGTTCATCTGAGACTTGGTGAGTACTCTGGAAGCCTAAGCTACCACCTTTTCAGCACTTTCCTCAATGCTCATTGGTAGTGCACCTATTCCAAAACCACTAGCATTAGTTTGAATTTCTATCTCAGTATTCTTATCATGCAATGCTGGAACTTGGGATGATGTTAGTGCCTCCTTAAGGGCAAGGAAAGATCATTAATGCACTTTGTTCCAGGAAAATTTGGCATCTCACTGCAGTAGATCTTGCAGGGTTCATGTCTTGGTTTAGTCCTTTACAAATCACTGATAATATTGAGCCCATGGCAAGAAAAATTCACATCTCTAATATGCTGAGTAGCTGGAAAATCTACATACAACTGCTCTTACTTTCTCTGGATTGGGATGGGCTCCACTGCCATTCACTAGGTGCAACAAGAGTTTTATTTCTTGGGTGATACAGAGGCTGCCAGTGCCTCCAATGGGATCAACAATCACCAAAAGTGCGCCAAGCACCCTAGCCACTGAAGCTCTCTTGATGCTGTCCTACTATCCTTCAGCCATGGTCACCATGGGAAACCCACCATGCTATGTCAGTCTACCACACTACAACCAGAGTCAATATGGGAAACCCACCATGCTGTAGCAGCATTGATCCCGACTCAGTGGCCTTTGACAACAAAGGCACCAACCCCCTAACATGGACGATGCCCATGTCCCTGTTTCTGTACCACCTATGCCCAACACAGTGAATTCTCTTCCACCGCCATCAACAGCAAGCAGCTATGCCACTGACACCACATTGTAGCCCCCACCATGTCAACAACAGCGTTATTTCACACCCTACCAGTGCCATTCCCCAGAGTTGCCTTCGCCCCTCCTCACACCGGAGGCACCAGCTATTCACACTTGCAGTGCCCAGTGTGAGCACTTTCAGCAGTCAAACGTGGACACCAGGCCATCAACCTTTCCTCGCAGCTAACGAGAAAGATGCTGTGCCCTTGCCTCCTCAGCCCCGTGCTGGCAATAATGACCAGGGCAATGTGGTCTGGCTCCCCCCACTCTGTGTCCTGGCAGCTTACTCATTGGTTGCATTGGCTGCCGGTACCATGCTGCCGCTGGCTGTCATGCAGTGAACCAGCACTGCTGACAGCCAGCCATCCTGCCTACTTCACATTTGGTCCCTAAAGTCACTCCAGTGTCCACCCCCTCACATGACTGGCAAATGCAGTGTCGGTGCTGCCATTTATGTCTCCACTGTGGGTATAAGACAAACCCCCCCCCCCCCCCCCCTTGCCCCAAATAGGACCATCCTTTGCCATCACCATCTCTTGCACCATCTGCGCTCCACTCTTGTGGGGAGTTTGGGAGGAGTTGGCCTTTCACTGCACAGCTGCCTTAGCAGTTCCATAAGTCCATAGCTTGCAACTGTCATTTGTAGGGGAGCGAGTTTCTCTCTTTGCTTATTACTTCTGTCCCAAGCTGTCAATTCTCCCGTGTGACCAAACATCAGTGTACTATGGTCACTGGCTACTGGTACAGAACAATAGTTCAGTCTGTGGCAAGACTTCTGCTGACCTAGCCTTGAGCAGTCTCCATCTTCTCTTTGTGGCATCTACATTGGTTTCTGCTCTGCACCTGCACTGTTCCAGACACAGCATGTGGCACCACCTCCTGTAAAGTCTTAGAGAAATCAGCGCCATCTCTCCTCCTGCTGTGCTGCTAAGCGCATAAATGGTGTTCCGTGCTGCATCTTCTGCCAAAGATTATTAATTCCTGTCTTGCATTGGAATATCATTGTGCTTTGAAACTCGGGGATGCGACTGTCACCTTGCTCAGTGTCCGCCTTTTCTACCATGCTGCAGCTTTTTCCAGTACCAACCATGTCAGCGAGTGAGTTTGTTCAGAACTTAGGAGTTTCATGACCATTTTGTGTGTTTCTTTGTAGGTGCATTGTTGGTAATTAGATGTGTTCCTGAACTGCAGGCACACATTGTTCTTTGTGTGCTGCTTACCATGCCTTGCTCTGCTGTTTGGTAATCAACTTATAAGATACATAAGGAAATGAACCATGAACCATGGACCTTGCCATTGGTGGGGAGGCTTGCGTGCCTCAGAGATACAGATGGCTGTACCATAGGTGCAACCACAACGGAGGGGTATCTGTTGAGAGGACAGACAAACGTGTGGTTCCTGAAGAGGGGCAGCAGCCTTTTCAGTAGTTGCAGGGGCAACATCTGGATGATTGACTGATCTGGCCTTGTAACACTAACCAAAACGGCCTTGCTGTGCTGGTACTGCAAACAGCCGAAAGCAAGGGGAAACTACAGCCGTAATTTTTCCCGAGGGCATGCAGCTTTACTGTATGGTTAAATGATGATGGCGTCCTCTTGGGTAAAATATTCCGGAGGTAAAATAGTCCCCCATTCGGATCTCTGGGTGGGGACTACTCAGGGGGACGTCGTTATCAGGAGAAAGAAAACTGGCGTTCTATGGATCGGAGCGTGGAATGTCAGATCCCTTAATCGGGCAGGTAGGTTAGAAAATTTAAAAATGGAAGTGTATAGGCTAAAGTTAGATATAGTGGAAATTGGTGAAGTTTGGTGGAAGGAGGAACAAGACTTTTGGTCAGGTGAATACAGGGTTATAAATACAAAATCAAATAGGGGTAATGCAGGAGTAGGTTTAATAATGAATAGGAAAAAAGGAATGTGGGTAAGCTACTACAAACAGCATAGTGAACGCATTATTGTGGCCAAGATAGATACGAAGCCCACACCTACTACAGTAGTACAAGTTTATATGCCAACTAGCTCTGCAGATGACGAAGAAATTGAAGAAGTGTATGATGAAATAAAAGAAATTATTCAGATTGTGAAGGGAGACGAAAATTTAATAGTCATGGGTGACTGGAATTCGAGTGTAGGAAAAGGGAGAGAAGGAAACATAGTAGGTGAATATGGATTGGGGCTAAGAAATGGAAGAGGAAGCCGCCTGGTAGAATTTTGCACAGAGCACAACATAATCATAGCTAACACTTGGTTTAAGAATCATGAAAGAAGGTTGTATACATGGAAGAACCCTGGAGATACTAAAAGGTATCAGATAGATTATATAATGGTAAGACAGAGATTTAGGAACCATATTTTAAATTGTACGACATTTCCAGGGGCAGATGTGGACTCTAACCACAATCTATTGGTTATGACCTGTAGATTAAAACTGAAGAAACTGCAAAAAGGTGGGAATTTAAGGAGATGGGACCTGGATAAACTGAAAGAACCAGAGGTTGTACAGAGTTTCAGGGAGAGTATAAGGGAACAATTGACAGGAATGGGGGAAAGAAATACAGTAGAAAAAGAATGGGTGGCTTTGAGGGATGAAGTAGCGAAGGCAGCAGAGGATCAACTAGGTAAAAAGACGAGGGCTAGTAGAAATCTTTGGGTAACAGAAGAGATACTGAATTTAATTGATGAAAGGAGAAAATATAAAAATTCAGTAAATGAAGCAGGCAAAAGGAAATACAAACGTCTCAAAAATGAGATTGATAGGAAGTGCAAAATGGCTAAGAAGGGATGCCTAGAGGACAAATGTAAGGATGTAGAGGCTTATCTCACTAGGGATAAGATAGATACTGCCTACAGGAAAATTAAAGAGACCTTTGGAGATAAGAGAACCACTTATATGAATATCAAGAGCTCAGATGGAAACCCAGTTCTAAGCAAAGAAGGGAAAGCAGAAAGTTGGAAGGAATATATAGAGGGTCTATACAAGAGCGACGTACTTGAGGACAATATTCTGGAAATGGAAGAGAATGTAGATGAAGACGAAATGGGAGATGTGATACTGCGTGAAGAGTTTGACAGAGCACTGAAAGACCTGAGTCGAAACAAGGCCCCGGGAGTAGACAACATTCCATTAGAACTACTGACGGCCTCGGGAGAGCCAGTCCTGACAAAACTCTACCATCTGGTGAGCAAGATGTATGAGACAGGCGAAATATCCTCAGACTTCAAGAAGAATATAATAATTCCAATCCCAAAGAAAGCAGGTGTTGACAGATGTGAAAATTACCGAACAATCAGCTTAATAAGCCACAGCTGCAAAATACTAACGCGAATTCTTTACAGACGAATGGAAAAACTGGTAGAAGCGGACCTCGGGAAAGATCAGTTTGGATTCCGTAGAAATGTTGGAACACGTGAGGCAATACTGACCTTACGACTTATCTTAGAAGAAAGATTAAGAAAAGGCAAACCTACGTTTCTAGCATTTGTAGACTTAGAGAAAGCTTTTGACAACGTTAACTGGAATACTCACTTTCAAATTCTGAAGGTGGCAGGGGTAAAATACAGGGAGCGAAAGGCTATTTACAATTTGTACAGAAACCAGATGGCATTTATAAGAGTCAAGGGACATGAAAGGGGAGCAGCGGTTGGGAAGGGAGTGAGACAGGGTTGTAGCCTCTCCCCGATGTTATTCAATCTGTATATTGAGCAAGCAGTAAAGGAAACAAAAGAAAAATTTGGAGTAGGTATTAAAATCCACAGAGAAGAAATAAAAACTCTGAGGTTCGCCAATGACATTGTAATTCTGTCAGAGAGAACAAAGGACTTGGAAGAGCAGTTGAATGGAATGGACAGTGTCTTGAAAGGAGGATATAAGATGAACATCAACAAAAGCAAAACGAGGATAATGGAATGACGAATTAAGTTGGGTGATGCTGAGGGAATTAGATTAGGAAACGAGACACTTAAAATAGTAAATGAGTTTTGCTATTTGGGGAGCAAAATAACTGATGATGCTCAAAGTGGAGAGGATATAAAATGTAGACTGGCAATGGCAAGAAAAGCGTTTCTGAAGAAGAGAGATTTGTTAACATTGAGTATAGATTTAAGTGTCAGGAAGTCGTTTCTGAAAGTATTTGTATGGTGTGTAGCCATGTATGGAAGTGAAACGTGGACGATATATAGTTTAGACAAGAAGAGAATAGAAGCTTTCGAAATGTGGTGTTGTGTGAAGATTAGATGGGTAGATCACATAACTAATGAGGAGGTATGGAATAGAATTGGGGAGAAGAGGAGTTCGTGGCACAACTTGACAAGAAGAAGGGACCGGTTTGCAGGACATGTTCTGAGACATCAAGGGATCACAAATTTAGCATTGGAGGGCAATGTGGAGGGTAAAAATCGTAGAGGGAGACCAAGAGATGAATACACTAAGCAGATTCAGAAGGACGTAGGTTGCAGTAAGTACTGGGAGATGAAGAAGCTTGCACAGGATAGAGTAGCATGGAGAGCTGCATCAAACCAGTCCTAGGACTGAAGACCACAACAATAACAACAACAAGGAAATTTTCCTACATACCACAATTTGAAATTTCATATGACTTCATGATTCATTGGTTGAATCAGTGGCATAACATTGGCAGGAGGATAGGTGCAATACATGTTATGTGACAAAATCCAGTTACGGACGGCAAGCTTGGCAATATTGTTGAGGATGAGAACTGCCTTAGAATTTGTAGGTAGTCCTATGTTTTCAAATTTTCTTTCACAGCCGAAAAAAATGGTGAAAGAACTATGGTAGACTGTGAACAAAGTGCCTTTCATCTAGGCATCAGTCACTGCACCATTAATAACTGGTATATGTGTAATATTTTTTGGAGGTCTAGGCTTTTGATATTTCCCAATCACAAAGGCATTATGTCATCACTTGAAGCATTTCCATACACTAAGACAGTTATTTGGTCTTAATTCCATTTGGAATACTTTCCAATGGATTACTCAGCTCCTTTGGAGGTTGAATTTTAGCAAACATGACCATAACAGGCAGTCTCATCAAATTAATGTGAGCATTTTGCCCACTTAGATCAGTTGATGTTGTTATACCACGCGTTTCATTTTTTATCTTTTCTACAGAAACAGCAGCAAATCAATTCTACAAGCATATAACTCGAATTAAGTATATGTTCAATGAATTCACTCACTGATTCATTTTCTGCAGATACTAAAAATTAACTGATGGCTTCAAGAACCTCTATTACAGCATTACTAAATTCAGTAACTCTGTTAAGTACTGTGCATTAATTGACTTTCAAGTGTTTGATGACAGCCTATGGAAACCTTTAATTAATCTTTCAACCTGCAAATAATTATGCACTGTATGTAATGATGCTACTATCAACCACAGAGAATGAAGTCAGTAAAACTTGATAAGACCTAAAAAGTGTAAGTCATTAGGCTTAGATGAAGTACCAGTATGTATGCTGAAGCAATGTGTACAGAGAATACAAGCTCTTTTAACAAATATAATAAATGAGTCTTGCACAGCTGGAAAATTTCTGGGGCATTTAAAATAAGCAAGAGTTGTGCCTTTGCTAAGGAAAGGTGATGCAAAAGACAGAGTAAACTACCAGCCCATTTCTTTGTCATCAATTCCAAAAATAGTGGATTCAGTTATGAAAACTGATTAATGAACTACTTGAGTAAATATAACCTTCTAAACAAATCATAGCCTGAGTCCAAAGTGGTAGAAGTACAGACTCAGCTACAGCAGAATTCACAGAAGTGGTTCTGTCCTTGGTGCTGTTGACAAGGAAGAGTGTGTCACAGCCATATTTTTAGGCCTTTCTAAGGCTCTTGATACTCCTGATGAGGAATAAGAGGAATAGTTAATGACTTTCAAATAACTTCCGGGAATTCAGCCAGGTAACACTTTCAGCGACCGCCGATATTTCGGCAGGAGAACACCCCGCCATTTTCAAGGCAAACTGCAACAGACAGGCGGCGTTCATGCAAATTTAATACCTCGATTCTCCGACAGAAGCAGGAAAGATACACACACACACGCACACACACTGAACACTAGTGCCACCAAAGATGACCAAAGTCAGAGCTATCGATAGTGAGACTATGAATTCGCAGGTGAGGCAGCATTGACTCTGTTCCTCTGTTTTTTGACAAGGGAGAGAGCCGGATTCCAAACAGAGTTTAAACAGAAACCTCCATCCCTGTTAACAAGGTTGCTCGCTAATTTAATCTCAACTGCCTCCCTAATGACACTGTCCCAATAGCTGGACGTGCATGCCAATATCTCGGTGTTATTATATAACATGGGGTGACCAGTATCCAAGCAATGTTCGGCAATAGCAGATCTACTTGGCTGCTGTAATCGTGTGTGCTGTTTATGCTCAGTACATCTGTCCTCCACGGTCCTGATAGTTTGACCAATATATGCCATGCCGCAGCTACAAGGATTACGATATACACCCGCCTTACGCAGTCCAAGATCATCCTTAACGGAGCTCAAAAGTGCTCTAATTTTAGATGGAGGTCGGAAAACACATTTCACATTGTATTTCCGTAAAATATGCCGATCTTATTGGACGTGTTCCCTACGTAAGGCAAAAAGGCAGTAGACTTAGGTGTTGACTCAGAATTATCATCAATCACCCGATGTACAGTTGGTCGATAGCGCAACACACGTTCAATCTGTCTATCACTATAACCATTTTGATGGAATGTAACTTCAAGATACGTCAACGTATCTAAAGAAACAGGCGGGTTTTAAAGGTGCCAACTCCAATGCACTGGTTGCAGTGATATGGCTTTCTTAATGTGGGGTAACCTCGTTATTCAGCCAGCAGTATGTATTTAAGACCGGGCGTGAGTCGTGCTTCGGTAGCTCAGTTGGTAGAGCGCTTGCCCGCGAAAGGCAAAGGTCCCGAGTTCGAGTCTCGGTCGGGCACACAGTTTTAATCTGCCAGGAAGTTTCATATCAGCGCACACTCCGCTGCAGAGTGAAAATCTCATTCTGGAAACATCCCCCAGGCTGTGGCTAAGCCATGTCTCCGCAATATCCTTTCTTTCAGGAGTGCTAGTTCTGCAAGTTTCGCAGGAGAGCTTCTGTAGAGTTTGGAAGGTAGGAGACGAGGTACTGGCAGAAGTAAAGCTGTGAGTACCGGGCGTGAGTCGTGCTTCGGTAGCTCAGTTGGTAGAGCGCTTGCCCGCGAAAGGCAAAGGTCCCGAGTTCGAGTCTCGGTCGGGCACACAGTTTTAATCTGCCAGGAAGTTTCATATCAGCGCACACTCCGCTGCAGAGTGAAAATCTCATTCTGGAAACATCCCCCAGGCTGTGGCTAAGCCATGTCTCCGCAATATCCTTTCTTTCAGGAGTGCTAGTTCTGCAAGTTTCGCAGGAGAGCTTCTGTAGAGTTTGGAAGGTAGGAGACGAGGTACTGGCAGAAGTAAAGCTGTGAGTACCGGGCGTGAGTCGTGCTTCGGTAGCTCAGTTGGTAGAGCGCTTGCCCGCGAAAGGCAAAGGTCCCGAGTTCGAGTCTCGGTCGGGCACACAGTTTTAATCTGCCAGGAAGTTTCATATCAGCGCACACTCCGCTGCAGAGTGAAAATCTCATTCTGGAAACATCCCCCAGGCTGTGGCTAAGCCATGTCTCCGCAATATCCTTTCTTTCAGGAGTGCTAGTTCTGCAAGTTTCGCAGGAGAGCTTCTGTAGAGTTTGGAAGGTAGGAGACGAGGTACTGGCAGAAGTAAAGCTGTGAGTACCGGGCGTGAGTCGTGCTTCGGTAGCTCAGTTGGTAGAGCGCTTGCCCGCGAAAGGCAAAGGTCCCGAGTTCGAGTCTCGGTCGGGCACACAGTTTTAATCTGCCAGGAAGTTTCATATCAGCGCACACTCCGCTGCAGAGTGAAAATCTCATTCTGGAAACATCCCCCAGGCTGTGGCTAAGCCATGTCTCCGCAATATCCTTTCTTTCAGGAGTGCTAGTTCTGCAAGTTTCGCAGGAGAGCTTCTGTAGAGTTTGGAAGGTAGGAGACGAGGTACTGGCAGAAGTAAAGCTGTGAGTACCGGGCGTGAGTCGTGCTTCGGTAGCTCAGTTGGTAGAGCGCTTGCCCGCGAAAGGCAAAGGTCCCGAGTTCGAGTCTCGGTCGGGCACACAGTTTTAATCTGCCAGGAAGTTTCATATCAGCGCACACTCCGCTGCAGAGTGAAAATCTCATTCTGGAAACATCCCCCAGGCTGTGGCTAAGCCATGTCTCCGCAATATCCTTTCTTTCAGGAGTGCTAGTTCTGCAAGTTTCGCAGGAGAGCTTCTGTAGAGTTTGGAAGGTAGGAGACGAGGTACTGGCAGAAGTAAAGCTGTGAGTACCGGGCGTGAGTCGTGCTTCGGTAGCTCAGTTGGTAGAGCGCTTGCCCGCGAAAGGCAAAGGTCCCGAGTTCGAGTCTCGGTCGGGCACACAGTTTTAATCTGCCAGGAAGTTTCATATCAGCGCACACTCCGCTGCAGAGTGAAAATCTCATTCTGGAAACATCCCCCAGGCTGTGGCTAAGCCATGTCTCCGCAATATCCTTTCTTTCAGGAGTGCTAGTTCTGCAAGTTTCGCAGGAGAGCTTCTGTAGAGTTTGGAAGGTAGGAGACGAGGTACTGGCAGAAGTAAAGCTGTGAGTACCGGGCGTGAGTCGTGCTTCGGTAGCTCAGTTGGTAGAGCGCTTGCCCGCGAAAGGCAAAGGTCCCGAGTTCGAGTCTCGGTCGGGCACACAGTTTTAATCTGCCAGGAAGTTTCATATCAGCGCACACTCCGCTGCAGAGTGAAAATCTCATTCTGGAAACATCCCCCAGGCTGTGGCTAAGCCATGTCTCCGCAATATCCTTTCTTTCAGGAGTGCTAGTTCTGCAAGTTTCGCAGGAGAGCTTCTGTAGAGTTTGGAAGGTAGGAGACGAGGTACTGGCAGAAGTAAAGCTGTGAGTACCGGGCGTGAGTCGTGCTTCGGTAGCTCAGTTGGTAGAGCGCTTGCCCGCGAAAGGCAAAGGTCCCGAGTTCGAGTCTCGGTCGGGCACACAGTTTTAATCTGCCAGGAAGTTTCATATCAGCGCACACTCCGCTGCAGAGTGAAAATCTCATTCTGGAAACATCCCCCAGGCTGTGGCTAAGCCATGTCTCCGCAATATCCTTTCTTTCAGGAGTGCTAGTTCTGCAAGTTTCGCAGGAGAGCTTCTGTAGAGTTTGGAAGGTAGGAGACGAGGTACTGGCAGAAGTAAAGCTGTGAGTACCGGGCGTGAGTCGTGCTTCGGTAGCTCAGTTGGTAGAGCGCTTGCCCGCGAAAGGCAAAGGTCCCGAGTTCGAGTCTCGGTCGGGCACACAGTTTTAATCTGCCAGGAAGTTTCATATCAGCGCACACTCCGCTGCAGAGTGAAAATCTCATTCTGGAAACATCCCCCAGGCTGTGGCTAAGCCATGTCTCCGCAATATCCTTTCTTTCAGGAGTGCTAGTTCTGCAAGTTTCGCAGGAGAGCTTCTGTAGAGTTTGGAAGGTAGGAGACGAGGTACTGGCAGAAGTAAAGCTGTGAGTACCGGGCGTGAGTCGTGCTTCGGTAGCTCAGTTGGTAGAGCGCTTGCCCGCGAAAGGCAAAGGTCCCGAGTTCGAGTCTCGGTCGGGCACACAGTTTTAATCTGCCAGGAAGTTTCATATCAGCGCACACTCCGCTGCAGAGTGAAAATCTCATTCTGGAAACATCCCCCAGGCTGTGGCTAAGCCATGTCTCCGCAATATCCTTTCTTTCAGGAGTGCTAGTTCTGCAAGTTTCGCAGGAGAGCTTCTGTAGAGTTTGGAAGGTAGGAGACGAGGTACTGGCAGAAGTAAAGCTGTGAGTACCGGGCGTGAGTCGTGCTTCGGTAGCTCAGTTGGTAGAGCGCTTGCCCGCGAAAGGCAAAGGTCCCGAGTTCGAGTCTCGGTCGGGCACACAGTTTTAATCTGCCAGGAAGTTTCATATCAGCGCACACTCCGCTGCAGAGTGAAAATCTCATTCTGGAAACATCCCCCAGGCTGTGGCTAAGCCATGTCTCCGCAATATCCTTTCTTTCAGGAGTGCTAGTTCTGCAAGTTTCGCAGGAGAGCTTCTGTAGAGTTTGGAAGGTAGGAGACGAGGTACTGGCAGAAGTAAAGCTGTGAGTACCGGGCGTGAGTCGTGCTTCGGTAGCTCAGTTGGTAGAGCGCTTGCCCGCGAAAGGCAAAGGTCCCGAGTTCGAGTCTCGGTCGGGCACACAGTTTTAATCTGCCAGGAAGTTTCATATCAGCGCACACTCCGCTGCAGAGTGAAAATCTCATTCTGGAAACATCCCCCAGGCTGTGGCTAAGCCATGTCTCCGCAATATCCTTTCTTTCAGGAGTGCTAGTTCTGCAAGTTTCGCAGGAGAGCTTCTGTAGAGTTTGGAAGGTAGGAGACGAGGTACTGGCAGAAGTAAAGCTGTGAGTACCGGGCGTGAGTCGTGCTTCGGTAGCTCAGTTGGTAGAGCGCTTGCCCGCGAAAGGCAAAGGTCCCGAGTTCGAGTCTCGGTCGGGCACACAGTTTTAATCTGCCAGGAAGTTTCATATCAGCGCACACTCCGCTGCAGAGTGAAAATCTCATTCTGGAAACATCCCCCAGGCTGTGGCTAAGCCATGTCTCCGCAATATCCTTTCTTTCAGGAGTGCTAGTTCTGCAAGTTTCGCAGGAGAGCTTCTGTAGAGTTTGGAAGGTAGGAGACGAGGTACTGGCAGAAGTAAAGCTGTGAGTACCGGGCGTGAGTCGTGCTTCGGTAGCTCAGTTGGTAGAGCGCTTGCCCGCGAAAGGCAAAGGTCCCGAGTTCGAGTCTCGGTCGGGCACACAGTTTTAATCTGCCAGGAAGTTTCATATCAGCGCACACTCCGCTGCAGAGTGAAAATCTCATTCTGGAAACATCCCCCAGGCTGTGGCTAAGCCATGTCTCCGCAATATCCTTTCTTTCAGGAGTGCTAGTTCTGCAAGTTTCGCAGGAGAGCTTCTGTAGAGTTTGGAAGGTAGGAGACGAGGTACTGGCAGAAGTAAAGCTGTGAGTACCGGGCGTGAGTCGTGCTTCGGTAGCTCAGTTGGTAGAGCGCTTGCCCGCGAAAGGCAAAGGTCCCGAGTTCGAGTCTCGGTCGGGCACACAGTTTTAATCTGCCAGGAAGTTTCATATCAGCGCACACTCCGCTGCAGAGTGAAAATCTCATTCTGGAAACATCCCCCAGGCTGTGGCTAAGCCATGTCTCCGCAATATCCTTTCTTTCAGGAGTGCTAGTTCTGCAAGTTTCGCAGGAGAGCTTCTGTAGAGTTTGGAAGGTAGGAGACGAGGTACTGGCAGAAGTAAAGCTGTGAGTACCGGGCGTGAGTCGTGCTTCGGTAGCTCAGTTGGTAGAGCGCTTGCCCGCGAAAGGCAAAGGTCCCGAGTTCGAGTCTCGGTCGGGCACACAGTTTTAATCTGCCAGGAAGTTTCATATCAGCGCACACTCCGCTGCAGAGTGAAAATCTCATTCTGGAAACATCCCCCAGGCTGTGGCTAAGCCATGTCTCCGCAATATCCTTTCTTTCAGGAGTGCTAGTTCTGCAAGTTTCGCAGGAGAGCTTCTGTAGAGTTTGGAAGGTAGGAGACGAGGTACTGGCAGAAGTAAAGCTGTGAGTACCGGGCGTGAGTCGTGCTTCGGTAGCTCAGTCGGTAGAGCGCTTGCCCGCGAAAGGCAAAGGTCCCGAGTTCGAGTCTCGGTCGGGCACACAGTTTTAATCTGCCAGGAAGTTTCATATCAGCGCACACTCCGCTGCAGAGTGAAAATCTCATTCTGGAAACATCCCCCAGGCTGTGGCTAAGCCATGTCTCCGCAATATCCTTTCTTTCAGGAGTGCTAGTTCTGCAAGTTTCGCAGGAGAGCTTCTGTAGAGTTTGGAAGGTAGGAGACGAGGTACTGGCAGAAGTAAAGCTGTGAGTACCGGGCGTGAGTCGTGCTTCGGTAGCTCAGTTGGTAGAGCGCTTGCCCGCGAAAGGCAAAGGTCCCGAGTTCGAGTCTCGGTCGGGCACACAGTTTTAATCTGCCAGGAAGTTTCATATCAGCGCACACTCCGCTGCAGAGTGAAAATCTCATTCTGGAAACATCCCCCAGGCTGTGGCTAAGCCATGTCTCCGCAATATCCTTTCTTTCAGGAGTGCTAGTTCTGCAAGTTTCGCAGGAGAGCTTCTGTAGAGTTTGGAAGGTAGGAGACGAGGTACTGGCAGAAGTAAAGCTGTGAGTACCGGGCGTGAGTCGTGCTTCGGTAGCTCAGTTGGTAGAGCGCTTGCCCGCGAAAGGCAAAGGTCCCGAGTTCGAGTCTCGGTCGGGCACACAGTTTTAATCTGCCAGGAAGTTTCATATCAGCGCACACTCCGCTGCAGAGTGAAAATCTCATTCTGGAAACATCCCCCAGGCTGTGGCTAAGCCATGTCTCCGCAATATCCTTTCTTTCAGGAGTGCTAGTTCTGCAAGTTTCGCAGGAGAGCTTCTGTAGAGTTTGGAAGGTAGGAGACGAGGTACTGGCAGAAGTAAAGCTGTGAGTACCGGGCGTGAGTCGTGCTTCGGTAGCTCAGTTGGTAGAGCGCTTGCCCGCGAAAAGGCAAAGGTCCCGAGTTCGAGTCTCGGTCGGGCACACAGTTTTAATCTGCCAGGAAGTTTCATATCAGCGCACACTCCGCTGCAGAGTGAAAATCTCATTCTGGTAATGTACCTAGTCTTCATCAGACAGCCAGCTACACCCACAAAGATTGCATCTCACATGCATCCAAAGAAAATTCATTGATTACAGATAGGTTCTTGTCCACTCTAGGCCTGAATGTGGGAATTGGTTCCTAAGGATACCAAGCAAATACTTTATGTTCAAATCCAGTTTTTTTTTTAATCAGCTACAGGGAGATTCATAGATTTTTTCCACTGCTATCTCAAACTGTTGCTTAAGTGCAGTTTCTTTTATGAAATGGTTACTTGGTTAGTTGCACTATCTTTGATCTAAGTAATAATAGCTCACTTAGTATCAATTTCTTTATGAACATTGAATGTTTAATTTGAAATATTGTTCTCTTATAGAAGATATATGGGCCTATAATTTCGTGAAACTTCAAACACTTGCACTTTTGGTTTATAATACATGTAACTTGTTTTCACCAGAGGCTATAAATACCTCTGCACAGTTGAATATATAATATTCACTTTCCAAATTAAATGTAAATTGGCCTTGAAATTAAGCACTCACGTCACTGAATCTCTTATAATATTATAAAAATGAATATTCCAGTATCAGTTACCCCTCTGACCTGATCTCCCAACACAAATCAGGTTATTAATGTGTTGCTTGAGGTTTTCTCGACGGACATGTTGTATATATGGTTCTCGGGCGAGACGTCAGATTTAATAGTGAAAACTCCACAACATTTCACCAGTGCAACTGGCCGACATCTTCAGGTGTGATGAACACACTGCTAAGGCAGGACCAGAGCCCCCTATTTATGCCAGTCTTAGGCAGGAAGTGCGCGTGCAATGGAGGCGCCAAATTCAATGGCCAATAGCGACGATATCAACTGATAGCTGGAAGGACAGCAATGCCACCTACAGGATGGAGAACCAAAGACTTCAGCGCGTGCATGAAGGCTGCCACCCCTACTCTGCGCTGCCATCAGCCGTCCCAGCGACCTCTGTCAGAAGCTGCAAGTGTGGAGGCCGCCGCTACTGCTCTGCGCTGCCATCGGCCACCCCAGCGACCTCTGTCGGAAGCCGCAAGCAAAAATGTGCAACCGCTTAGGCACCTTGATTATCCTCCCATTGTCAACAGAATATTTATGTTGCTGGTGAATCATCATCTGTCGTATGACCAATAGTACTCCTCTCTGCTCGAAGGCGACTTCAATATGGCCAGTGCTGGATCCCATGCTGTACTGAGCTGAAAGCCCGTGTCTCTGTTTACAAGATTCGTCGAGCTACGTATTTCCACTGCTTCCTTAATAACACTGTCCCAGTATGAACTCGTCGATGCGAGAATTTTGGTATGTTGGTAATTCATAGAATGGCCTGTACTGAGACAATGCTCGGCCACTTCAGACTTTTCTGGTTGCTCCAGACGAGTGTAGCGTCTGTGTTCAGTACATCTTTCTTCTACAGTGCGACAAGTTTGTCCGATGTACAACATGCCGCAGCGACAAAGAATCTCGTAAACACCAGGTCTTCTTAGGCCAAGGCTGTCCTTAGATGAGCCCAAGAAAGCTCTGAGTTTTGCTGGTGGACAAAAGACACATTTAACTTCATGCCTCTTCAATAATCTTTCTATTTTTGAAGAGACACCACCGATGTATGGCAAGATGACCATTCCCCTTTGTTCTTCACCTTCTTCCACTTCCTCACATTGGGTAACCCGCTTCGGGTGTAAGGCACTGCGAATCTCCTGTTCAGAGTATCCATTTCATTGGAAAGTGGTACGCAGATGGAGTAGCTCATTGGATAAGCTGTCTGAGTCTGATATGGCTCGTGCTCTGTGAACCAACATCCTCAGTACACCACTTCATTGCGAAGGATGGTGACAGGTGGTGGCCTGTAAGTATAAGTCCGTGTGTGTTGGTTTACGGTACACTGCGTGACCTTATGTGCCATCTTCTTTTCTCCGTACCAACACGTCCAGGAATGGAAGTTCGCCATTTTTCTCCATCTCCAGAGTGAACTTTTGTTTGGATGAAGTGAGTTAAGATGCTCAAGAAAAACATTCAGTGATGCAATGCCGTGAGGCCAGATAACAAAGGTGTCATCCACATATTGCCAAAAACACGTAGGTTTCAAATCCGACGTCTGGAGTGCTCTCTCCTCAAAGTCTTCCATGAAAAGATTAGCCACAATGGGTGACAAGGGACTACCCATTGCGATGCCGTCAGTCTGTTCAAAGTATTGTCCATTAAATAAAAAGTACGTCTAGGTGAGCACATGTTGGAATAAGTTTAAAAGTTCCCCATCCAGCTTCTCGCTAATGAGCAACAACAATTCCTGTAATGGTACTCGAGTAAAAAGTGAGACTACGTCAAAACTTATGAGTATATCTCATGGTGCAAGTTGTAAGTTTTTGAGTCGACGAATAAAGTCTTGTGAGTTATGGATATGATGCTCACACTTTCCTGCTAAAGGGGTCAGGTGCGCTGCCAGATGTTTCGCGAGATTATACATTGGTGCCCCAATATTACTCACAATAGGCTGCAGTGGCATATTATCCTTGTCAATTTTGGGCAATCCATGTAGCCTGGGAGGTATGGGCACCTGTGTATGTAGTCTCTTAGCAACCACATCGAATATTGTGCTGTTTTTGAGGAGCTCCAAGTTTTTCGCTGAATTTTGGCTGTGGGGTCCTTATTTAGTGTGCGATATGCAGAGTTGTCCAAAAGCTTGTGCATCTTGCTCAGATACATTGACGTGGGGAGGATAACTGTGGCATTTCCCTTATTTGCCGGTAAAATCACAATATCAGGATCTTCTCGTAGGGATCGAACCACCGACCTCTCTGCAGCTGTTATATTGTTCTTAGGCACTTGAGCCCATGTCAGAGCACGGCAAGTCTCCCGCTGGATCTCCTTGGCAGATTGCCTGGGAAGTTTTAGGATGCCTTGTTCGACGGAGCTAATGATGTCCAGAACAGGTGGTGTCCTCGGAGTGGGTGCGAAGTTCAGTAGCTTCTCCAAGACCGATACCGTCGCGTTAGGCAAAGGTTTGTCTGCTAGATTGTATACAGTTCATCTACGAACTTCGTTGTTCTCTTCTTGTGGTAAACTGTCTCTGAAGTGATGAAACTTATCAATTTGACGTGCTGCGTCTTGTTATCGTTTCCAGTCTGAGAACGCCCAAGTAGCTGTCAACCCATGTCCAAGAATCTGCGGACAGTCTTGACAATATCTTCAAATGAAGTGCCAAGAGCTCTCTGGATACGAAGTCCAGTTCTCACCAAGTATGGTGAATCCTTTCTTTTACCAGTGCGTGGCCTGCTCGATTTTTTATCCTTTTGGCAGCTGCAGAGGTTATGAAGTGCATCATCCTAGCGAACATGGGAATAACTCGATGATCTCGGCATCTTAATAAAAACATAAGGGCACATAACAGTCTGCTCTTCTTATTCCGTAGTTTATCAAAACTATTAACTTCTTTTACCATCTCCTCCCCGTACAAGTATTGGATGTGTTGCTTGAGGCTTTCCAAATTAAATGTAAATTGGCCTTGAAATTAAGCACTCATGTCACTGAATCTCTTATAATATTATAAAAATGAATATTCCAGTATCAGTTACCCCTCTGACCTGATCTCCCAACACAAATCAGGTTATTAATGTGTTGCTTGAGGCTTTTCCGATGGACATGTTGTATATATGGTTCTCGGGCAAGACGTCAGATGTCATAGTGAAAACTCCACAATATTTCATCAGCGCAACTGGCTGACATCTTCAGGTGCGACGAACATACTGCTAAGGCAGGATCAGAGCCCCCTATTTATGCCAATCTTAGGCAGGAAGTGCGCATGCTTGGAGGTGCCAAATTTAATGGCCAATAGCAACGATATTGACCGATAGCTGGAAGGACAGCAATGCCACCTACAGGATGAAGAACCAAAGACTTCGGCGTGCGTGGAGGCTGCCACCACTATTCTGCGCATGCGCCAAAGTCTTTCAAATGTTTTTCTTGAGCATATTAACTCGCTTCATCCCAACATCAAGTTCACTATGGAGATGGAGAAAAATGGCGAACTTCCATTCCTGGACGTATTGGTACGAAGAAAAGTAGATGGCACATTAGGTCATGCAGTGTACCGTAAACCAACACACACGGACTTATACTTACAGGCCACCAGCTGTCACCATCCTTTGCAATGAAGTGGTGTACTGAGGACGTTGGTTCACAGAGCACGAGCCATATCAGACTCAGACAGCTTATCCAGTGAGCTTCTCCATCTGCGTACCACTTTCCAACAAAATGGATACTCCAAATGGGAGATTCACCGTGCCTTACACTCGAAGCGGGTTACCCAATGTGAGGAAGTGGAAGAAGGCGAAGAAGAAAGAGGAATGGTCATCTTGCCATACACCGGTGGTGTCTCTTCAAAAATAGAAAGATTATTGAAGAGGCATAAAGTTAAATGTGTCTTTTGTCCGCCAGAAAAACTCAGAGCTGTCTTGAGCTCATCTAAGGACAGCCTTGGCCTAAGAAGACCCGGTGTTTATGAGATTCCTTGTCGCTGCGGCATGTTGTACATCGGACAAACTTGTCGCACTGTAGAAGAGAGATGTACTGAACACAGACGCTACACTCATCTGGAGCAACCAGAAAAGCCTGCAGTGGCCGGGCATTGTCTCAGTACAGGCCATTCTATGAATTATCAACATACCAAAATTCTCACATCGACGAGTTCGTACTGGGACAGTGTTATTAAGGAAGGAGTGGAAATACGTAGCTCGACAAATCTTGTAAACAGAGGTACGGGCTTTCAGCTCAGTACAGCTTGAGATCCAGCACTGGCCATATTGAAATCGCTTCGAGCAGAGAGGAGTACTATTGGTCGTACGATGGATGATGATTCGCCAGCAACATAAATATTCTGTTGACAACAGGAGGATAAACAAGGCACCTACGTGGATGCGCATTTCTGCTTGCAACTTCTGACTGAGGTCGCTGGGGTGGCCGATGACAGCGCAGAGTAGCGGCAGCAGCCTGCGCGCGTGCGCTGAAGTCTTTGGTTCTTCATCCTGTAGGTGGCGTTGCTGTCCTTCCAGCTATCAGTTGATATCTTTGCTATTGGCCATCGAATTTGGCACCTCCACACATACGCACTTCCTGCCTAAGACTGGCATAAATAGGGGGCTCTGGTCCTGCCTTAGCAGTGTGTTCATTGCACCTGAAGATGTCAGCCAGTTGTGCTGATGAAATATTGTGGAGTTTTCACGATGACATCCGTCTCGCCTGAGAACCGTATACACTGGTTATTATTGTTATAGTGAGCTACTTGCATAAGTTTTTATCAATCAAAGATATTTTTCACTCTTTCATTATCATCAATATGAACTGCATCTGTAGTTATTTATTTTCTTAAAATGGTGTTAATTTACCTTCTTTGAATAAATCCGAACACCAAGATCTTAAAATTAATTTCAACACTTCATGAACGTTTTATTGCAACAGTATAAACAGTACCTTGCCACATATTTTTAAATATATTCAATAGATTGTGGCTATTATGACATTACATAAACCAGGTTACGACTCTTGAAAATATAATTGGATAGGTAAAAAATATGTTCACCAAGTGGTGGCAGGAGAAAACAGGCGTAAAGGTTTAAGGAAATGTGAAAGCTTTCAGAGGCAGTGGCTCCTTCTTGTGGCAGAAGGGTTGAAGGGGAAGGAAGAGTGATGAAGGAAAGGGTCTGGCAAGGTTCAGGAAATGGGAAGACCTATGGAGAAGCCACCCAGAACCCCAAGTCAGGGTGAACTTACCAGGTGGGATGAGAAGAAAAGACCCTTGACCTTGGGTTCTGGGTGACTTTTCTGTAAGTCTCCCCATTTCCTAAATTTCGACAGTTGTTTTCCTTTATCCCTCTTCCTTCTGCTTCAACCCTTCTATCAGAAGAAAGAGCCATTGTCTCTGAAAGCTTGCACAGTTCCTTAACTTTTTTGTGTGTTTTCTCCTGCCACCATTTGGTGAGTAACTTTTTCTTTATCCAAAAACAAAGATGATGTGACTTACCAAACGAAAGTGCTGGCAGGTCGATAGACACACAAACATACACACAAAATTTAAGCTTTCGCAACCAACAGTTGCTTCATCAGGAAGGTAAGTCTTTCCGCTCTCGGGATTGGAATGACTCCTTACCCTCTCCCTTAAAACCCACATCCTTTCGTCTTTCCCTCTAATTCACTCTTTACAGATGAAGCAACCGTTGGTTGCGAAAGCTTGAATTTTGTGTGTATGTTTGTGTTTGTTTGTGTGTCTATTGCCCTGCCAGCACTTTTGTTTGGTAAGTCGCATCATATTTGTTTTTATATCTAAAAACAAAGATGATGTGACTTACCAAACGAAAGCGCTGGCAGGTTGATAGACACACAAACAAACACAAACATACACACAAAATTCAAGCTTTGGCAACAAACTGTTGCCTCATCAGGAAAGAGGGAAGGAGAGGGAAAGATGAAAGGATGTGGGTTTTAAGGGAGAGGGTAAGGAGTCATTCCAATCCCGGGAGCGGAAAGACTTACCTTGGGGGAAAAAAGGACGGGTATACACTCGCACACACACACATATTCATCCACACATATATATTAAATATATTTAAATATGTCTGCTTGTGTCTATATATGTGTGGATGGATATGTGTGTGTGTGCGAGTGTATACCCGTCCTTTTTTCCCCCAAGGTAAGTCTTTCCGCTCCCGGGATTGGAATGACTCCTTACCCTCTCCCTTAAAACCCACATCCTTTCGTCTTTCCCTCTCCTTCCCTCTTTCCTGATGAGGCAACAGTTTGTTGTGAAAGCTTGAATTTTGTGTGTATGTTTGTGTTTGTTTGTGTGTCTATCGACCTGCCAGTGCTTTTGTTTGGTAAGTCACATCATCTTTGTTTTTAGATATATTTTTCCCCACGTGGAATGTTTCCCTCTATTATATTAATATCATATTTGTTTTTAGATATATTTTTCCCACATGGAATGTTTTTCCTCTATGATATTCATATCATTAATTTGAGTCCAACAATTACGTTTGTTATTGTAACTGTTGCATTTTGAAATCTTTCCTGTCATCTTATTTTCTCTTTCTGTTTTTGCAAGTAGTTTCACTTTGTATTCACCTTCTCCTCTTTACCGAATCTACCATACAATTTTAACCCGCCTATATACACTCAATAATATGTAACCCACTTCCAAACCATAACCAAAAAATTATTTTCCGCTTTCAACACTACCGCTGCTATAAAATCCACCGTTTCCAGTTCACAAACAGTTCCTTTCAGCTATTAAACAGCCATTTTGGCTAGTTCTAATAACTTTCACTTTTTTTCCATTTCCGTTTTTCCCACATCAGTGATCTTTTTTAGCCGCTTCCCACAGGTTTTTACGTCATTATTTCTTCATCAGACAATTGTTAGCCTCATTTTCACAATCTGCCACCACAAAACCACTCCTTTTAATACATTTACATGCAGTTTTTTCGAAATTTTCCCGAATTGCTCCACCCTTTAACGTGTTTTGGCGGCAACACAACCACCTAACCTTTGTGCACATCGTTGTCTACCAACCCAAGTTCACCACAGGGTCACCATAGCCCAGCTATAACCAACACTTTTTCTCCTTTTTATACCCTAAGGTAAGTCTTTCTGCTCCCGGGATTGGAATGACTCCTTACCCTCTCCCTTAAAACCCACATCCTTTCGTCTTTCCCTCTCCTTCCCTCTTTCCTGATGAAGCAACCGTTGGTCGCAAAAGCTTGAATTTTGAGTGTATGTTTGTGTTTGTTTGTGTGTCTATCGACCTGCCAGCACTTTCGTTTGGTAAGTCACATCATCTTTGTTTTTAGATATATTTTTCCCAGGTGGAATGTTTCCCTGTATTATATTCATATCATTTTTCTTTATCCAGTTAGATTAAAAATTACATTTCTAGATCTCAAAACTAACTGACAATTTTACAGTACAAATAATATCTTCTTTCTTCATTTATTGTTAAAAATAATAGATATAGCAAGATTTTGACACTTTTTACATTTTTCTCATTTTTCTCATCTCTCTGGCTGCTGACTTGATGGGAAATATATCTGATGGTTCATCATTGCTGTTAATTTCTTGCTCCACTGCACATGGAACAGAATAAAACATCTTTTGTTGTTCACGCAAACAGTAAAAATTATTTTATCTTGAAATCATAAGTCATAAATACACTATAACATCAATTTGACTAGCTCCTGGAAAAATGATGGCTGAATATTTCATATTACTGCATTAGTCACCCTCAAGAGCAACAATATATGGGTGCAACAACCTTTTTTAAATCTATTAGCAACTAATAACATAGTAATGATCATTCCATCTGTGATTCTGTTATTGCCTTCCAATATCACTCTTCCCCTATAAACTAGTCTAATACCAAGTCATCCTAAGTAATAATCCAGAGTAGTGTTGACTTGATTCTGTTACCTTCTTCTCCTGTTCAGAGTACTTTGTGTTTACCACACATTTAATGCTAGGTGTGAAAGGCTTGTCCATTTGATTCACTTATTTTAAGCCACATGCTTAATACCCACTGCTTCCAACCTTTCTCTTTACTGAAGCACTTTCCGATGAGATTATACTTTCAGCAGAAAACTGTATGTTTATTAATATGTGTCAAATGCATGTGTACCCTTCTTTAGTCTTGAGGAAATGCTGTTATTTTCTTTTTTTCTCCCTTATTGGCTGTTACAACACTAACAGTGAATGTTTACACTTACACTGATGATTATGTACCAATCACATTGCTCTACACAAGGAAATGTCTTTAACAATTTTGATTTAACTTTACCATCAACAGTATTTCAGGTAATAACTTTCTATCTGTAATTCTTCATACTTTTCCAGTGATCTGTTGATATCTTGAGGTGTTGGGTATTCTGCTGGATATCAGCATCATCTTGCACAATATTTCGACAACATGACTTGTTATTTTCTTCAAGTGCTAGCTGAGACTGCTGTCAAGTAGAATGTGTCCAGTTCCTGAGCAGTCTCAAGTAACACCTAATGAAGGTAACAAGTCATGTTGTCAAAATATTGTGCAAGACTGACACTGATATCTGGCAGCACCTCAAGATGTCAACTTTCTATTTATTTCTTTTCTTGATACCACACTATATCTAATCATAACAATAAATTAAGTATGGCATATATAACTCTCTTAGTAATATTTATATTACACAAGTAGGAGCAGCTACATTACAACTGTGCTTTATCAAACATAAATGAGGCATCTCTTATGTCAACAAGCATTCTTCAAATGGAAATATAATTTCAATGTATTTCCAATTCATTTACTCCCCATTCCTAACAAGATGTTGTTACCCCTTACTATTACACATTAGGAAACAATCTACTGGCATCTTCCTCTCATGTAGATAAGCTCACTGGACAAAAAATTAGTTGCCCCAGTGCACAAGAACAGGTGGTGCAGTGATCAAGTCACATGCTCAGCCACATGCACACTGCCTGTACACGAGCATATGGCAATAGAATCAGTGATAAATTTATGTTTCAGGCAGACCTTCTACATAAACATGGGTAATATAAGGATGTGAAAGTGAAAAAAGGGGCAATCAACTTTGGCTGTGCCACAGCCATGCCATGTGAGAAGTTGCTGGATTTGTTGGCATTCATGATTGACCGTTCAACAGGCCTACAAGCAGTGGTGTAACAAGTGTGGCCATGAAACATGACACCCAAATTATGGCCTGAATAAGATCCTTACTTAGAGGGACCTGAGACATGTTTCATGGCTTGTGAGTCAAAATCACATCCAAACCCAACAGGAATTGCTGCAGGCAGTGAATGAAGGTCCACCCCAATCTGTTAGTGAAAGGACACTGCAATGGGAACTAAATGCAACAATCATTTGGAGTCAGTCATCTTGCAAGAGACCCTTGCTCACACAAGCACGTAAGATCCATGCATGGATATGAGATTTTGAGTTTTCATGACTTGAAATTGCAGAGTACAGATTAATAAGGTCCAAATAACAACAATCTTCACTATTCCAAGGAGATTTGTCAAACATTTCCAACAGAAGAGTTTACACAATGTTTCACTGCTACATAACCAAATTGTTTTCTTGTAAATATCAACATTAAATGTTCAAACAATGGAATCTCCAGTGTGGAAAATCACCAATGTAGGAAAAGAAAAGGAAAAACACACACACACACACACACACACACACACACACACATTCACACAAGAAAGCACACTTCATGCACACATGACTGCCATCTTTGACTGCTTGGACTGAAATGCTACTGTCACATAGAAAATCAGCTACAGTCTGGGCAGGGGGGGGGGGGGGGGTAGGGAAGGGAAAAGGATAGCAGGTTATGGATGGGGGGAGAGAAGAGTGCTGTCCGTCAGAGCATGCAGGGTCTAGTCTGCCAACAGGTGCAGTGTTGGAAGGATGTGAGGCAAAAAAATGGGAGGGGGACAGGGGAAGGGGAGAAAAAGGAGAGAAGTGGGGAAGTGGGGAAGATGAAAGACCAGTGGGTTTGTTGGCACAGGGCAGCACACGAAGAGGATCAGGGGAAAAATCAAAGAGGAGGTGATAGGATGGAGGAGCATGGAAACTGTTGGGTGGAGGGTGTGCGGACAGTAGGTTACCTTAGATAGAAACCGGCATAATTTCGGGAGGAGAGAATGTGTTGTAAGGATAACTCCTGTGTGTGCTGGTTGAGGATGGGAGGGCTTGGATAGTGAAACAGTCACTGAAATTAAGTATGTTACATTCAGCTTTTGTGCCACATAATGATTTACTTTTCTCTTTGCCACAGTCTGGTGTTGGCCTTTCATCCTATGGGATATGATCCCTGTGATAAGAGGTTGGGGTGAGGAGTGGCGTAGGATAGACTAGGATGTTGTGGACATCTGGTGGACAACAGAACAATACTTTAGGAGGGGTGGGAAGGATTGTGGGTAGGATGTCCTTCATTGCAGAATATGAAGATAGGTAGTCAAAGCCATGACAAAGGATGTGGTTCAGTTGTTCCAGTCCAGAGTGGTATTGGGTAACAAAGGGGGCATTCCCTTGTAGCTGGTTCTTGGGGGTGATGAGAGAATTGAGGATGTATGGAGAAATGGCACAGGAGATCTGTTTGTGGGCTATATCTGAGGGATAGTGTTTGTGAAAGCCTTGGTGAGACCCTCAGCATACTGGACAAGGGTGTTCTTGTCATTGCAGATATGCCATTCCCAGGTGGCCAGGCTGTATGGAAGGGATGACAGTTGTCAAAATGCAGGTACTGTTGTTGGTTGGTGGTTTTAATATGGACAGGAGTGTGGATGGAGCCAGCAGAGGGGAGAATGTCAACGTCCAGGAAGATGGCACACTGGCTTGAGGAGGACCAGGTGAAGCAGTTAGGAGAGAAGATATTGATGTGAAGAAATGAGGATAGATTGCCTTGGTCCTGCACCAAGATCATGTAGATATCATCAATGAATATGAAAGAGACTAAGGGTTTGCCATTAATAAGGTGTAAAAGGAATGAGTTAGTGAGTTTGGAATATGAATGTTGTTCGGATAGGTAGTGTTCAATAGTAGTAAGACCATGGGTATGAGGGATTCTGTTGTACAGGGAAGTGGCATCATCAGTGATGAGTAGGGGTCCAGGAGGTAAAGGGGTCGGGATAGAAGAGAGTCGGTGAAAGATGAGGTGGTATCTTTAATGTAGAAGGCTAGGTTATGAGCAAATTGGTTGGAGATGTTGGTCAATGAGGCCTGAAATTCTTTCAATTCGGAAGGGAAGGTGGCACAATAACCAACTACAATGGGGTACCTAGGATTGCTGAGTTTGTGGATTTTGTGGAGTATGTAGAAGTTGTGCAGAGTGTTATATGGGTGAGGAGGGAAATGGATCCAGGGGAGAGGTTCTCAGAAGGGCCTAAAGCTTTAAGCAGGGATTGAAGGCTATGCTGGACTTCTTGGATGGGATAACTCAGGCATAGTTAAGAGGTCGAAGAGTCATATAATTGGCAGAGGCCTTTCACCAGGTAGTTCACAAGAACAGTTGCAGACCCTTTGTCTGCAGGTAGGATGACCAGGTCGCAATTTGTTTTTTGGTTGTGTATGGCTGTCATTTCTCCTACTGAAAGGTTTGTGATCTGAGGAATGGATCTGGTGTGGGATGGTGAGACTAAGTTGGAGACATGTAATTCCTGGAAGGAAACCAGGGATTGTTAGGTGTGAGAACTGCAATTTGTTGGTGGTATGGACTGGGAGAGGCAGGGTTCAATGTTGCAATTTCATTGGCTTTGGTTGGTGGGACTGCTGTCAAATAAGTGTCACTATTGGAGGTATCGGGAGAAGGAGAGTAGGTCTTTGACAAGGCAAACATGGTTAAATTTGGGTGTAGGGCTAAAGGTGAGACCTTTGGGTAAGACTGAAACTTCTGTGGATTTAGGATTTTGGTGGCAAGGCACTGTTACAGGAATGTTTCAGCTCTGGATTTGGTGAAGTATTGTTAATCAGTTTTGGGGAATGTGTTAACTTCAGAAGGTCAGCAAGGCAGAATCTTGGTAATGTGAGGAGTTGATAAGGAGGAACACTAAGGCAGGCCCAGATCTAGGAGGAGGGGGGGGGGGAGGCAAACCAGGGTATCTGCCCTGCACAGCAAACTCAGGGGGTGCTAAATTCATATTCTTGAAGCAACAAACCTTGTGTCACAAAGCGCCTAGCATCCAGCATACGTCAGTCTATCAATTGTTCATATGATTTTCAAATGCATCCCTGCTGGTTTCTGAACATTTTTAAACACATTATACGCTGATTTCTGAATGAATCATAAGTTGATTTTTGAATTTGTGTGTTTGTATACATGGTTGATTGGGTGTGCCAGCTATAAGCATTGTTATAATTATTAGTGAAATCTATACATACAGACTACCAGAGTGGAAATAAACAACCAATAAGAATAACAGGTAAGAAAGATTACATATTATCTTCTTGGTGTGTCCAGGAAAATGAAATTTTGACAGAAAATTTATGCCAGAATTCTATACTGCTAAGGGCCAGTTGTACAGTCTCCATTTAGCAGCTGCTTAAGCTCTATTCTTGGTGTAGCATGGAAAACACTTTGTATGAAGACATAATAACGCCTGGCCAGAGAGTAAATTCAGGATAACTGAACCAGTGATTCTGGCAGGGTTAGTGAAGTTAACTGGAGAACCAGTTTTGACAATGGCATGAATTGTTACAGAATTAGTGATGACAAGGGTGGTTGTTAGATTGAGGAAGGAGAAGAAATGGGGACAACACACAAATTTTATGAAAGAATATTACGATTCCAAATTTACATAAAAATTTCGTACCACTACTTCTTTTCGATCTCATGCTTGAGAAACTGTAGCATATGAATTAATGTGAGACTATTTCCTAACATAAAATTTTTTGCTTGTAGTAGGTCTGATAGGCATCTGATATTTGAACTTTGTGAATTATATTCCATCATTATTTATGTAAATGAGGTCTGATAAAAACGACCATTTGTGCCAAAATGGTCTCACTTATTTTCAGTGCGTTACAATTGCTGCAATATTAGACAGGCCTATTTCGTTTTACCTGGCACACATCGACAAAATAGACATAATCAAATCGAGAAACCACACCAGCCTTCAATACTACTCATATTAACAGCATTTTCAATATTAGGCCAAGACATTTTAATTTTTCATGTAGCAAAATGTTTAATGAAGTTTGAGGTAATAGACTCTTTCACAGAAAGGAAACCATACCATATAATGCTGTAGCAAGATTAGAGAGAAAAAAATGCTGGGAACTAAGGATTGAAGAAATGTATACTGTCTTGCTTGTCTTTACTGCTTTTATGTTTCCTGTATTTAATTTTATGTCACACAACAGAGAAAGTTATTAGCTAATAGGCAATCAAGAGTGCAAATTTTCTGGAGAGTTCTTATTCTGCTGGTCACAAATAATCCCACCCAGTATTGATTGTGAGTGTTTTTAAGGGGGTTAGGATGTCAAACCGGCTGTCTGGGTGCAGGAGAGCCATCACAGGAGATTTTAATTTCCACCGTCCTGAGTACAGGTTTGATGGCTTTCATCCCAAAATATATATTTTAAATTCCACAGAGCAAAATAGAAGAATGCTGTGTGAAGACACATGGCACTGCACTTTGGCACATTTAAGACCAAATAACACCTCTTACATTTCCTTGAACATACATGTTTTATACACATCAAATTCCTCAGGAAGATGTGCACTACAAAATGAACATATTTTTGAAAAATTGATTTTTTTAGTTTTTGGCACCCCATCTCAAGTGCTTGAGGGGGAGGCAGGGGCAAGGGACATCATTATCAAATTTTTGCCCCGGTTCAGAAATATTATAGATCCAGGGCTGTGCTACATCTACATCTACATCTATATCTACATCTACATCCATACTCCGCAAGCCACCTGACGGTGAGTGGTGGAGGGTACTTTGAGAACCCCTATTGGTTCTCCCTTCTATTCCAGTCTCGTATTGTTCATGGGAAGAAAGATTGTCGGTATGCCCCTGTGTGGGCTCTAATCTCTCTGATTTTATCCTCATGGTCTCTTCGCAAGATATAATTAGGAGGGAGCAATATACTGCTTGACTCCTCGGTGAAGGTATGTTCTCGAAACTTCAACAAAAGCTGTACCGAGCTACTGAGCGTCTCTCTTGCAGAGTCTTCCACTGGAGTTTATGTATCATTTCTGCTGACCTGGTATATTGTAGCTAAATGATAAAGGATCTTTCTTTCTATGTATTCGCAGCACATTACACTTGTCTGCATTGAGATTCAATTGCCATTCCCTGCACCATGCGTCAATGCGTTGCGGATCCTCCTGTGTTTCAGTACAATTTTCCATTGTTGCAACCTCTCGATATAGTACAGCATCATCTACAAAAAGCCTCAGTGAACTTCCGATGTTATTCACAAGATCATTTATGTATATTGTGAACAGCAACGGTCCCACGACACTCCCCTGCGACACACCTGAAATCACTCTCACTTTGGAAGACTTCTCTCCATTGAGAATGACATGCTGCATGCTGTTATCTAGGAACTCTTCAATCCAATGACACAATTGGTCTGATAGTCCATATGCTCTTACTTTGTGGGGAACTGTATCAAATGCCTTGCGGAAGTCAAGAAACATGGCATCCACCTGGGAACCTGTGTCTATGGCCCTCTGAGTCTTGTGAACGAATAGCACGAGCTGGGTTTCACATGATCATCTTTTTTGAAACCCATTATGATTCCTACAGAGTAGATTTCTAGTCTCCAGAAAAGTCATTATACTTGAACATAATACGTGTTCCAAAATTCTGCAACTGATTGACGTTAGAGATATAGGTCTATAGTTCAGCACATCTGTTCGACATCCCTTCTTGAAAACTGGGATGACCTGTGCCCTTTTCCAATCCTTTGGAACGCTACGCTCTTCTAGAGACCTACGGTACACCGCTGCAAGAAGGGGGGCAAGTTCCTTCGCATACTCTGTGTAAAATCAAACTGGTATTCCATCAGGTCCAGCAGCCTTTCCTCTTTTGAGCGATTTTAATTGTTTTTCTATCCCTCTGTCATCTATTTTGGTATCTACCATTTTTTCATCTGTGCGACAATCGAGAGAAGGAACTACAGTGCAGTCTTCCTCTGTGAAACAGCTTTGGAAAAAGAAATTTAGTATTTTGGCCTATAGTCTGTCATCCTCTGTTTCAGTACCATTTTGGTCACAGAGTGTCTGGACATTTTGTTTTGATCCACCTACTGCTTTGACATAAGACCAGAATTTCTTAGGATTTTCTGCCAAGTCAGTACACAGAACTTTACTTTCGAATTCACTGAACGCCTCTCGCATAGCCCTCCTCACGTTACATTTTTCTTCGTGTAATTTTTGTTTGTCTGCTAGGCTTTGACTATGTTTATGTTTGCTGTGAAGTTCCCTTTGCTTCTGCAGCAGTTTTATAACTCAGTTGTTGTACCACAGTGGCTCTTTTCCATCTCTTGCAATCTTGCTTGGCACATACACATGCATATTGTACAATAGTTTTGAACTTTGTCCACTGATCCTCAACACTATCTGTACTTGAGACAAAAATTTTGTGTTGAGCCATCAAGTATTCTGAAATCTGCTTCTTGCCACTTTTGCTAAACAGAAAAATCTTCCTACCTTTTTTAATATTTCTATTTATGGCTGAAATCATCGATGCAGTAACTGCTTTATGATCGCTGATTTCCTGTTCTGTGTTAACTGTTTCAAATAGTTCGGATCTGTTTGTCACCAGAAGGTCTAACATGTTATCGCCCCAAGTTGGTTCTCTATTTAACTGCTCAAGATAGTTTTCAGATAATGCACTTAAAAATAATTTCACTGGATTCTTTGTCCCTGCCACCTGATATACACATTTGAGTCTTTCAGTCTATATCTGGAAAATTAAAATCTCCTCCCAAAACTATAACATGGTCGAGAAATCAACTCAAAATATTTTCCAAATTTTCCTTCAGGTGCTCTGCCACAACAGCTGCTGAGCCAGGGGGCCTATAGAGACATCCAATTTCCATGTTTGAGCCTGCTTTAACTGTGACCTTCACCCAAATTATTTCACATTTCGGATCTCTGTCAATTTCCTTTGATACTATTGCACTTTTTATCACTATAAACACGCCTCCCCCTTCACTGTCCAGCCTGTCTCTGCGGTATACATTCCAATCTGAGTTTAGAATTTCATTACTGTTTGCATCTGGTTTCAGCCAACTTTCTGTCCCTAGTACTATGTGGGCATCGTGACTGTTTATTAATGAGAGCAGTTCTGGGACCTTTCTATAGATGCTCCTGCAGTTTACTATTACCACATTAATATTGCTATTCCCTGTTGCATTTTGCCTACTACTACCTTGTCGTATTTCAGGAGGTGTCTTGTCGGGCCTAGGGAGGGAATTCTCTAACCTAAAAAACCCACATGTGCACTCCACATGTACTCTGCTACCCTTGTAGCCACTTCCTGCATGTAGTGCACGCCTGACCTATTCAGGGGGACCCTAAATTTCTCCACCTGATAGTGGAGGTCAAGAAATTTGCACCCCAGATCTCCACAGAATCGTCTGAGCCTCTGGTTTAAGCCTTCCACTCAGCTCGTAACCAGAGGACCGCAATTGGTTCTGGGAATGACACTACAAATAGTTAGCTCAGATTCCACCCCATGAGAGAGGCTTTCCGCCTTCACCAACTCCGCCAACCACCTTTATGAACTTAAGATGACCTCTGAACCCAGATGGCAGGAGTCATTGGTGCCGACATGAGCAACAATTTGCAGTCGGGTGCACCCAGTGCTCTCTATCACCACTGGCAGGGCCTCCTCCACTTCTCAGATGAGACCCCCTGGCAAGCAGACAGAGTGAACACTGGCCTTCATCTCCGACCTTTCCGCTATTTCCCTAAGGGGCTCCATCACCCACCTAACGTTGGAGCTCCCAATCACTAATAAACCCCTCCCCCCGTGTGCCTGCTTGGACCTTGCTGAAGGAGCGGCCACATGTCCACTCACAGGCAGAGTGGGTGATGCCACATGGCCAGCCTCCACATTGACCCTCTGCCTTGTGCGATGTGAATGCTGCTGAACCCGCCACTCCCCTTGGGGAGAGGGTGGCCCAATTGTGCCCAGTGCCCATGAAGATGTCTCGACAGCAGGGACCGTGGGTGAGGCATGTAACACATGGGGTGTACCATGCAATGCACCAGACTCCCCACTGCTGCTACACTCCGCGGCAGCAACCTGAAGATGGCTGACCGCGGCCATCAACATGTTCAGCTGTTCGCGAACAGTGGCCAGCTCCCCCTGCGTCCATACACAGCAGTCACACATCCTATCCATCCTAAGAAATCAACAAGTTACTGTAGAGAGTTAATCAACTTTTAACTAGACTGCTAATTCACTAAAGACGGCTGGTAGCTGACTAAACTGTGGTTACTAGACACTTCTTCTTGGAAACAATGAAAATGAGCACTATCTCTCTCTGGACTGTATTCAAAACAAACACAAAATCTATGGAACACTGGTACTAGTACTCGAAAATTAAAGCTTCCTAAAAAAAAAAAAAAAAAAACGGAAAAGGAAGTGACAAATAAGAAAAACACAGTTAATACTTAAATTTACATAGCTTACTGTGCAGATGATGTGAAGCAGATGGCAGTTATGATGACACTGACACTACTGGCACTATGGCTGACTAAAGGGACTCTCTCTGACTGTATTCAAAACAAACATAAAATCTATGGAACACTATTACTCGTACTAGAAAATTAAAGCTTCCTGAAAGCAAAAACACACGGAAAAAGAAGTGATGAGTAAGAAAAACACAGTTAATCCTTAAATTTATGTAGCTTGCTGTATAGATGATGTGAAGCAAACAGCAGTTACGACAATGGGTGTGTTGGTTGATGGTGCCCTGAGGCAACAGCAGGACATCAGCAGGTTGGATAGCTAAAGGAGCTGGTGACTTGAATTCCCGTCCAAATGCTGGAGAGAAAGGGATGTAACTTCAGAGAAGTGATGTATGTATAAGGGATTTCACAGTAGCAGTATCTTACAGTTTCAGGATTGCTGTGCCTTCAAGATGTGTTTTTGCAGTACTAGTTTTGTGAGGGCCAGAGATTGGCTGAATCTGGAAAGGTGAAGGTCACTGTGAAAGGAGGAGTGGCATCCAGAGAAATTTCACATTCAAGAACTTGTTCATGCAGGAGAACCATAAAAACAGACCACTGTTTGACCACCGGACAGACTGTATGGACAACATAGAAATAAGCATGCCTGGAGCAGAGAAGCAATTTAAAGATTTGAAAACAAATAAATCACCAATCCCTAGGTCTGGATGGAATCCCAGTTTGAGTTTACGAAGAGCACTCAGCAGCATTGGACCCTTACCTAACTTGCATTTATTGTGAATCTCTGACCCAGCACAAAGTCCCAAGTGACTGGAGAAAAACACAGGTGACTCCAGTATATAAGAAAGGTAAAAGAATAGACCCGGAAAATTATGGACCAATATCCTCAACTTCTGTTTGCTGCAGAATTCTTGAATGCATTATTAGTTCAAATACAACAAACTTTCTTGAGGCTAAGCAGCATATGTCCACAAATGAGCACAGTTTTAAAAGGCATCACTCATGCAAAACTCAGCTTGCCCTTTTATCATATGTTATACTGAGAACTATGAATGAAGGGCAACAGGCAGACTCCATATTTCTAGATTTCAGGAAAGCATTTGACACGTTGCCCTCTTGCAGGCTGTTAACAAAGGTATGAGCATGTGGAATAAGTTGATGGATATGTGAGTGGCTCAAAGACTTCTTCAATAATAGTACCCAGTATGTTGTCCTTGACAGCGAGTGTTCATCAGAGACAAGGGTATTGTTAGGAGTGCCCCAGGAAAGTCTGACAGGACCGCCATTGTTATCTGTGTACATAAATGATTCTAATAGAGGGAAACATTCCACCTGGGAAAAATATATCTAAAAACACAGATGATGTGACTTACCGAACAAAAGTGCTGGCAGGTCGATAGACACACAAACAAACACAAACATACACACAAAATTCAAGCTTTCACAACAAACTGTTGCCTCATCAGGAAAGAGGGAAGGAGAGGGAAAGACGAAAGGATGTGGGTTTTAAGGGAGAGGGTAAGGAGTCATTCCAATCCCGGGAGCGGAAAGACTTACCTTGGGGGAGAAAAGGACGGGTATACACTCGCACACACACACATATCCATCCGCACATACACAGACGCAAGCAGACAGTTGTAAAGGCAAAGAGTTTGGGCAGAGATGTCAGTCGGGCGGAAGTAAAGAGGCAAAGATGTTGTTGAAAGACAGGTGAGGTATGAGCGGCGGCAACTTGAAATTAGAGGAGGTTGAGGCCTGGCGGATAACGAGAAGAGAGGATGTACTGAAGGGCAAGTTCCCATCTCCGGAGTTCTGACAGATTGGTGTTAGTGGGAAGTATCCAGATAACCCGGACGGTGTGGCAAATGAATCTGCTCCAGTCCGGAATCCCTGAACCATTACACCAACAACCTGAAAACAGCTTTCGCATCCCGCAACTACCCTCCCAACCTGGTACAGAAGCAATTAACCAGAGCCACTTCCTCATCTCCTCAAACCCAGAACCTCGCACAGAAGAACCACAAAAGTGCCCCACTTATGACAGGATACTTTCCGGGACTGGATCAGACTCTGAATGTGGCTCTCCAGCAGGGATACGACTTCCTCAAATCCTGTCCTGAAATGAGATCCATCCTTCATGAAATATTCCCCACTCCACCAAGAGTGTCTTTCCGCCGACCACCTAACCAGCGTAACCTCTTAGTTCATCCCTATGAAATCCCCAAACCACTTTCCCTACCCTCTGGCTCCTACCCTTGTAACTGCCCCCGATGTAAAACCTGTCCCATGCACCCTCCCACGACCACCTACTCCAGTCCTGTAACCCGGAAGGTGTACACGATCAAAGGCAGAGCCACGTGTGAAAGCACCCACGTGATTTACCAACTGACCTGCCTACACTGTGAAGCTTTCTATGTGGGAATGACCAGTAACAAACTGTCCATTCGCATGAATGGACACAGGCAGACAGTGTTTGTTGGTAATGAGGATCACCCTGTGGCTAAACATGCCTTGGTGCATGGCCAGCACATCTCGGCACAGTGTTACACCGTCCGGGTTATCTGGATACTTCCCACTAACACCAACCTGTCAGAACTCCGGAGATGGGAACTTGCCCTTCAGTATATCCTCTCTTCTCGTTATCTGGCAGGCCTCAATCTCCGCAATTTCAATTTGCCGCCGCTCATACCTCACCTGTCTTTCAACAACATCTTTGCCTCTTTACTTCCGCCCGACTGACATCTCTGCCCAAACTCTTTGCCTTTACAAATGTCTGCTTGTGTCTGTGTATGTGCGGATGGATATGTGTGTGTGTGCGAGTGTATACCTGTCCTTTTTTCCTTTTTTCCCCCTAAGGTAAGTCTTTCCGTTCCTGGGATTTAAATGACTCCTTACCCTCTCCATTAAAACCCACATCCTTTTGTCTTTCCCTCTCCTTCCCTCTTTCCTGATGAGGCAACAGTTTGTTGTGAAAGCTTGAATTTTGTGTGTATGTTTGTGTTTGTTTGTGCGTCTATCGACCTGCCAGCACTTTCGTTCGGTAAGTCACATCATCTGTGTTTTTAGATATACATAAATGATTCGGCGGACACTGTGGGCAGCAGTCTGTGGTTGTTTGCTGATGGTGCCATGGTGTATGGAAATGTGTCAAAGTTGAGTGACTTAGAAGGATACAAGATGACTTAGACAAAATTTCCAGTTATTGTGATGAATGGCAGCTAGCCCTTAGTGTGGAAAAATGTAAGTTAATGCAGATGAGTTGGAAGAAACCTGTAATTTTCAGATACAGTATTACTAGTGTCCAGCTTGACACAGTCAAGTCATTTAAATATCTAGGCCTAAAACTGCAAAGCATTATGAGGTGGAACAAAAAGGCAAATGGTTGACTTTGGTTTATTGGGAGGATTTTAGGAAAGAGTGACTCACCTGCAAAGGAGACAGCATATAGGACGCTAGTGCATCCTGTTCTTGAGTACTGCTTGAGTGTTAGGGATCTGTACCAGATCGGATTGAAGGAAGGCATTGAAGAAATTCAGAGGAGGGCTGCTAGATTTGTCACCGGTAGGTTCAAACAAAATCTAAGTGTTACAGAGATGTTTTGGGAACTAAAATGGGAATCCCTTGAGGAATCGCAGTGTTCTTTTTGGGGAAAGGCTATTAAGAAAATTCAGAGAATAGGCATTTGAAGCTTTGGCTGAGCAGTTCTACTGCCCAAACATACAACATGCACAAGGACCACAAAGATAATATATGATAAATTAGGGCTTATGTAAAGGCATACAGACTGTCATTTTTCCCTTGCTTTGTTTGTGAGTGGCATAGGATGGGAAATGACAAGTAGTGGTACATGGTACCCTCCACCATGCACCTTATGCTGGCTTGCGGAGTATCTATGTAATGTAGATATCAACATGAAAACAATGTGCACAGTAGCTAATTATTGGAAGTAACACTTCATAGCCTGATCCTGTTGTCACAATAAACATTTTTGAAGTTTGACACAGTCCATAGTAAGTACAAATTCACTGTCAAATTACACATTTGAACAGTCACTAGTTACAGAATTATTTCCTGCACATAAAATGTTTCTAAATCTCATAAATTTTGTGACTTGTAATTTATACTAACTCATCTGTGGAACATTTCCCCACATCGGTGGACATGAAGCTTATACATTTCATAACCATCAGTAGATTGACTTCAATGACTTCCAACAAGCTTACCACAATTAAAACTGAAGTTACCTATTGTTGTTTTCTGGATTTTCGTAAATTACGATTAAAGATTTATATTTCAGGGTAAATGAGGAGTGGTGACATATTTGTTTTAACTAATACTTTTAGATATAGATTTCTGTAGAATTATGCTGCTTAGTTTCCCAAAATATGATTCTATTTCAGTAAAAATGTTTTAACTGTAATTCTTAACCACTCTGAAACTAAATGAGTGCATGTGTTGTTAAAATATTTTTGTCATCGGCTGTATAGGTACTTAATTTGTCTCTGTAGTTTCTCCATCTACTTTACCAGGAAATCAGTAATTGGGCATATATTTAATTATGAACAATGTCAACAACTCTGAAATTATTGGTGTTCTCTTATTAGCTTGGTTTCTAGGTACACTAATCACACTTATGGCATCTAAATATCCAAGAGAACGAATAATAAAGTTAAGTTGAAGAAGCCCTGAGTAAATACTCAATATTTTTAGATACTGTGCACATGCCATATAAATAGCACAATCAAAGATACCACAATTAAAAGGGAAACACTGGGGGAAGAGAAACATAAAAGCTGGCAGGCGTTCACCTGCTTTGTTACAGTGTGATGTCACAAATGGCCAAATGGGAATGAAGACTACTTCTTACGGTACAGCCTCCCCCAGGACTTATATGAAATGACCAATACCCTTTTTTTTATATGCATCCAGACAATTTTTCTGTCCTATTTGATAAAAAACTTGTTGATCATTGTGAAGGTGTGCGGGACATTCTGGAAGGACATGCATTGTTGTAATTATCGGTGGATTGTTGTCATTGATAAAATTATGTACCGGGTGATCAAAAAGGCAGTATAAATTTGAAAACTGAATAAATCACGGAACAATGTAGATAGAGAGGTACAAATTGACACACACATGCTTGGAATGACATGGGGTTTTATTAGAACCAAAAAAATACAAAAGTTCAAAAAATGTCCGACAGATGGCACTTCATCCAATCAGAATAGCAATAATTAGCATAACAAAGTAAGACAAAGCAAAGATAATGTTCTCTACAGGAAATGCTCAATATGTCCACCATAATTCATCAACAATAGCTGTAGTCAAGGAATAATGTTGTGAACAGCACTGTAAAGCATGTCCGGAGTTATGGTGAGGCATTGGCGTCGGATGTTGTCTTTCAGCATCCCTAGAGATGTTGGTCGATCATGATACACTTGCGACTTCAGGTAACCCCAAAGCCAATAATCGCATGGATTGAGGTCTGGGGACCTGGGAGGCCAAGCATGACAAAAGTGGTGGCTGAGCACAGGATCATCACCAAATGACGCATGCAAGAGATCTTTCACGCGTCTAGCAATATGGGGTGGAGCGCCATCCTTTATAAACAACGTACATTTCAGCAGGTGTTTATCAGCCAGGCTGGGGATGATGTGATTCTGTAACATATCGGTGTACCTCTCACCTGTCACGGTAGCAGTTACAAAACCAGAATCACACATTTCCTTGTGACTTTCTTGTCATGCAGTGGAGTTTCCATGACAGTTCTAGGATTTTCGGTAGCCCAAATTCTGCAGTTGTGGGCATTGACAGACTCTCGGAGCGTGAAATGAGCTTCATCGGTCCACAACACGTTACTCAACCAATCTTCATCTTCCGCCATCTTTTGAAATGCCCACACTGCAAATGCCCTCTACTTCACTAAATCGCCAGGTAACAGTTCATGATGCCGATGGATTTTGTACGGATAGCATCGGAGGGTACGCCTCAGTGCCAACCAAGCAGTAGTGTATGGAATGCCGGTGCGACATGTGACTGCACGAGTGCTGACTTCCCCATGCATAGACAAACCCGCTACTGTCTCCATTTCTTCCTGAACTGTCTCAGCAGCATTACACCTTGTGCTCAGTCAACCACTATGGGGTGGTATTGTCTAAACAACCCGTGGCTTCGAAATCATTCTTGCTATAGCTGCATTTGTCAACGGACCTTTACCCATTCGAATCTCCCTCCTATGGCGATAGGATCGTAACGCTGAAGCAGCACATTCCTCATTCTGACACTACAGCTTAACTAAAAGCACCTTTCCAGGTAACATCAACATGCTGCGACTGCTGGCGCATCTGATTCTCTCTCTCATTACAGCTTCTTTTATACACGATTGTCATGCGCAGTCACTGATGTTTTGCTGTCCAGCACCATCTGTCAGACATTTTGTGAACTTTTTTTTTTTTTTTTTTTTGGTTCTAATAAAACCCCATGTCATTCCAAGCATGTGTGTCAATTTTTACCTCTCTATCTACATTATTCTGTGGTTTATTAAGTTTTCAAATTTATACTGACGTTTTGATCACCCGGTACATATACTAAATTAAGTAACTAATCAAGAAATTGAAGTAATAAGTCCTTAGAAATAATTAACTAGAGACTGCAGGGATGTTAGTATAAAAAATCAATGTTTCTAATTAACAAAATCATAATCTAAAAATCCAGTAACTTTAGACCTCACTATCTTGATAAACAGCTTAAAAGTTATTACCAAGCGATGTATTTTCATTTGTTATTTATTTTTATGTTTTCCTCTGTAATTAATATTCTTTGTAATTGCATTTCTAATTAACTCTCCAATTGTTTACATCTCACATTTTCCAATTCCCAGAATTTTAGGCCTTATTGGTGCATTCTGTGTATTTAATCGGATAAAGCATGAGCTCTGTACTACCATTACATGTTAGTAACCAAATCCAAACCGTAATTAATTATGTAACTAAAATAATATGAGAGACATTATTGTAATTAAAGTTCAGAATGATTTTCTTATGGAAAACTAAAGATATTACTATAAAAGATTGTCATTCAATATTGTATTTTATACCTTAATCAGCTATAACATCAGTTTCTTCCGTTTTGTAAATTTTAATTGTAACATCAAAATTATACAAAATTAATAATGCTTTATTTTCGAAGCTATTATTAAAATTCTGTATAAAGTGATGCAGCAATGCTGCCACAAGTCAGATTTGAAGTTACTCTTGGAAGTTAAAAAGATCAGTGAGGTCTGTCTGTATTTTGTTTACATGACGAGTGTGCAGTCTGGATGTCAATCAATGTGAATGAATTTTGTGAAGCATGAAAATTGCCCATTCATTCATCAATGGACCAGGCAGAAGAAACTTAAGTAACATTCAACATGAATTGTTACATACTGTAGTGCCTTGCTTGTAAGTTTCAAGGGCTATTGCAAAAGGAAATGCCCACACAGGTGCACTATCTCTTGTACACAACAGACACTGACTCTTGGTTCAAAGGAAAGAAAATATGGGCTGTGAAGAAGGTGTTAAAGAGAGTGTATCAAAGAGGACTTTACAACTTTGAAAACTTGCTTTGAACAATGGAAAATCCATGATGGAGTAATGAAGATACTATGAAAAAGACAGGTTAATATTCACCATTCAAACGAGATGATAAGTCGCAGACAGGCACAACAAAAAGATTGTTAAAGTTGTGAGCTTCCAGTCAACTGATGATAGATGCAGAGGTGACATATCAAGCTAAAACTAAACAAAGGTCGCTACACTATGCATACATTGATTACCAAAAAGCTTTTGATAGTGTACCCCACTCATGGTTACTACAAATATTGGAAATATACAAAGTAGATCCTAAATTGATACAGTTCCTAAACATAGTAATGAAAAATTGGAAAACCACTCTTAATATTCAAACAAATTCAAAAAATATCACATCACAGCCAATACAGATTAAGTGTGAAATATACCAAGGAGACTCATTAAGTCCTTTCTGGTTCTGCCTTGCTCTGAACCCATTATCCAACATGCTAAATAATACAAATTATGGATATAATATTACTGGAACATACCAACACAAAATCACACATTTGCTATACATGGATGATCTAAAACTACTGGCAGCAACAAATCAACAACTCAGCCAATTACTAAAGATAACAGAAGTATTCAGCAATGATATAAATATGGCTTTTGGAACAGACAAATGTAAGAAAAATAGCATAGTCAAGGGAACACACACTAAACAAGAAGATTACATATTGGATAACCAGCGACTGCATAGAAGCGATGGAAAAAACAGATGCCTATAAATATCTAGGATACAGACAAAAAAATAGGAATAGATAATACAAATATTAAAGAAGAACTAAAAAAAATATGGACAAAGACTAACAAAAATACTGAAAACAGAATTGACAGCAAGAAACAAGACAAAAGCTATAAATACCTATGCTATACCAATACTGACCTACTCATTTGGAGTAGTGAAATGGAGTAACACAGACCTAGAAGCACTCAATACACTTACACAATCACAAGGCCACAAATATAGAATACATCACATACATTCAGCAACAGAAAGATTCACATTAAGCAGAAAGGAAGGAGGAAGGGGATTTATTGACATAAAAAACCTACATTATGGACAGGTAGACAATTTAAGAAAATTCTTTCTAGAATGAGCAGAAACTAGCAAAATACACAAAGCAATCACTCATATAAATACATCGGCTACACCATTGCAATTCCATAACCACTTCTACAACCCTTTAGATCACGTAACATCAACAGATATGAAGAAAGTAAATTGGAAAAAGAAAACACTACATGGCAAGCAACCATATCATCTAACACATTGATCAAGATGCATCCAACACATGGCTAAGAAAAGGCAATATATACAGTGAGATGGAAGGATTCATGATTGCAATACAGGATCAAACAATAAACACCAGGTATTACAGCAAGCATATTATTAAAGATCCCAATACCATAACAGATAAATGCAGACTTTGCAAACAACAGATGGAAACAGTAGATCACATCATGAGTGGATGTACAATACTAGCAAATACAGAATACCCCAGAAGACATGACAATGTAGCAAAAATAATACATCAACAACTTGCCATACAACATAAACTAATAAAATAACACGTTCCCACATACAAGTATGCACCACAAAATGTACTGGAGAATGATGAATACAAATTATACTGGAATAAAACCATTATAACAGATAAAACAACACCACTTAACAAACCTGACATCACACTCACCAATAAAAAGAAGAAATTAACACAACTAATCGAAATATCCATATCCAATACAACAAATATACAGAAGAAAACAGGAGAAAAAATTGAAAAATACATCCAACTGGCTGAGGAAGTCAAGGACATGTGGCATCAGGATAAAGTTGACATTATACCAATTATACTATCAACTACAGGAATCATACCACACAATATCCACCAGTACATCAATGCAATACAGCTGCATCCAAACTTATATATACAACTACAGAAATCTGTAATTATTGATACATGTTCGATTACCCGAAAGTTCCTAAATGCAATGTTACATATACCGTACAGTTAAAAGGAAGTCACGCTTGATGAAGGTCCACGTCACTTTCCATTTTTAACCAGAAGTAATGTCTGAGAAAGGAAAGAAAATAATAATAATAATAATAATAATAATAATAATAATAATAAAACCTCATTTACCATATTATCTGTTTCTTTACAAACAATGAATATTTAATTTTCAATATTTTTCACTTATAGAAGCTATGTGGGCTTATAATTTCAGGAAACTTCAAACATTTGGACTTCTGATTTATAATCCACATGGTTGATTTTCACCAGAGACTGTAGCTACCTCTGTGCAGTTGAATGATATAGTATACAATACATAATATCTACCTACGAAATTAAATGTAAATTAGCGTTGAAATTAAGCACTCACTTCAGTGAACCCTTTAAAATGGTCTAAATAATGAATAGTTCAGTATCAGTTATCATTTTGATCCTATCTTCTAGCACAAATCAGACTAGTAAAGTTACAGCAAAAACTTGCACAAGTTGTTATTACTCAGAGATAATTTTCACTTTCTCATTAGCTTCAATACCAGTCTCATCTTTAATTACAAATAATGGAAAAATCCAGGATGGAATGTAACAATATTATGAAAAGGATAGTTGCTACTCACCGTACAGCAGAGATGCCGAGTTGCAGACAGGCTCAACAACAAAAGTTTTTGTTCTAAAACTGACATAAACTGACAAAAACTTTTATTTTATTTTATTTTATTTTATTTTTTGGTGCGTATCTGTGACTCAGCATCTCTGCTATACCATGAGTTGCAACTGTCCTTTTCAGCTTAATTACATATTTTCTTAAAATGACATTACTTCTCCCAGAACCACTTCTTCAAATAAATCAGAACACCAAGATCTTCAAATTAATTTCAACACTTCACAAAAGCTTAACTGCAAAACTACACTATGCACAGTGTATTGCCACACAACAAATTTTTAAACATCTTTGTAAACTATTAAATAGTTTGTGACTATTACAGCAATACATAAACCACATTACAACTCTTGACATTTCAAGATCTCAAAACAGGTTGAATATTTTATACTACAAATGATATCTTTCTTCTTTATACATTGTTAAGAATTGAAATATATTTACAGTCAAAATGAACACTTATCTTTCATTGTACAACTTCTTCTTCACTGTGACTGTGGTCCAGAGTGAAGGTACATTTACACACATAGTATACATAGACAGACCTTGCCTCGGTGGTAACACCAGTTCCTGTCAGATCATTGAAATTGAAATTAAGCACTGTCGTGTTTGACTAGCACTTGGATGGGTGATGATCCACATCTGCCGAGTGCTGTTGGCAAACAGGGTGCACTCAGCCTTTGTGAGGCCAACTGAGTAGCTATTTGATTGACAGGTAGTGACTCTTGTTATGTAAACTGACAATGGCCAGAAGGATGGTGCGCTGACCATGCCCCTTTGCATCAGCATCCAGTGAGGCCTCTTGGCTGAGGATGGCATGGCAGTCAGTCAGTGCCATTGGGCCCTCTGGGGTCTGTGTAGTGAGTGTGCATACATAGATAGAACAAGTCTAAAACCTATGCTGCAATAGACTGTCATTGGTTATACAATGCTCAAAGCACTGTTCAAGAGAAACTCTTTCTTGGAGCACTCTTCTTCAAAAACAAAGTTCACAAACATATGAAAGGACTTGCAGATTAACTAGGAGAGTCTAACTGTCTCTAGCTCAGTTGATGCTGGACATGGCACTCTTATAGCTGCTTGATGTGAGCTAGGTGTTGACTGGAATGTAGCTGGTGTAGAGCTGATCTCATGTCCCTATGTTGATCTATTTCAAAAAAGGACACTGCCGGTGGCACCGAGAACTTATGTGGGCATGTCTTGCCACTTCTGTCTCATTGGTGTGGACAGACATACTATGATAGCAAGGAGCATCTTTGTGGTGTCAATAGCAGGCACAAACACCACATCTATTAGATTTCACTACACTGCCCTCCCACTTACCCCTTCTTCACCTTCCCACTCAAACATTCAGCCCACTGAGGGTTAAGGATGTGGAGCATTATGACAGTGAGAATGATAGTATGCTGGCACAACTGAATGGGGTGGGTGCCGAAACTTTAGTCAGCACCGAGCACCTTCAACCACACCAGCATTCGCTCTGAGCATGCCTGGAAATGGCAACCTAAAAACAGGCTCAGGGTGGACACTGGCTTCTGTAGGTGCACATACCAAAGCTGATGCAGTTGGGATGGAGATGACCACTGTGAGAACCTCTGTGGTAACCAGCTGGATGATCAGATGCTGCTCCTCCATGGTTGGTGATGTCGGCTGCTAGATGGGCTGCACAGCTGGAGGTGGCTCCAGGTGGACATCTGTGGATGTCCCTGCCCATGGGGACAGTGTTTGCTGCAGGAGGAGGTGACTGTGGCTGTAAAGGTGGCTGCTGCAGGTTTTGGCAACAGACAGGGTCTGTGAACCAAGAAGGGGGAGCAAAATCTCAGGGATGGGCAGGTTGTAATTGGTTCTGTTGAATCTGATGTAGTCTGGTCAAGCTTCAAATGGTGTATGTTGAACTGGCAACAATGATATAAATTATGCCATGCTCCAATCTGTGTCTGGCTCCATACAGTATGAACAGGAATGGCTGCTGCACAGCATCCATGAAGAAGCTCCACTGGTGAGTTGCTGTCTCATGGCAGTGAGTGATACAGTAATAAAACCTCTTTCTATTAGTGGGTGGCCTGTAACTTGTCCATTTGAGACTAGGATGTGTGCATCAATCTGTAGCTTCACCATTTGACTGCAGGTGGAAGAGTGCCATGAGAATGTAACGTATACCATTGTAACTACAAAATGTATAAACTGTCTGCATGTGAGCTGTGGTCCTGTGTACAACATGATCATTTATGGCAACCTTCTGATACAAAAGCTAAAGTCAAAGCAGACACAGTACTTGTAGACATAGTAGAGTTCATTGGGACAATGAATGGAATCTTGCTGATATTTCTGAACTGGGGCAAAACTTGACTGTGGCCCCCTCCCTTCCACTCAAGCACTTGAGACAGGACATAAAAAATGAAAGAAAATCAATTTTTAAAAAATACATTCTTTTGTAGTGCACATATTTGTGAAGAGCTTGATATATAAAACATATATGTCGAGGAAATGTAAGAGATGTTATTTGGTCTAAAGTGTGACAAAGTGCAGTGCCGCACGTCTTCACACAGCATTCTTCTATTGCACATCACTATATTTTTCTCTGTGGAATTCAAACATATATTTTATAATGGAAGCCATCGAACCTATATTCAGGATAGTGGAAATGAAATTGTCCTGTGGTGCCTTTCTTGGTTCCAGTTGGTTTGTTTTACATCATACCCTCCCTTAAAAAAACTCACAATTGACAGTGGATGGGATTGTTTGTGACCAGGAGAATAAGAACTCTTCAGAAAATTTGCACTCTTTATTGCTTATTAGCTAATAACTTTCTCTTTTGTGTAACATAAAATTAAACATAGGAAAAGTAAAAGCAGTAAAGATAAGAGACAAGAAAGACAGTACACATTTCTTCAATCCTTAGATCCCAGTATTTTTTGCTCTCTAATCTTGTTACAGCTTCACACAGTATGCTTTCCTTTCTGTGAAAGAATCTAGTGCCTCATCAAAGTTCATCAAACATGTTGCTACATGTCTTATACTGAAAAAGCTGTTAATATGAATAGTACCCAAGACTGGCATGGTTTCTCGATTTGATTATGTCTATTATGCCACTCTCTGCTAGATAAAATGAAATAGGCCTTTGTAATATTGCAGCAGCTGTAACGTATGCCAAATAAGCAACACTGTTTTGGAACAAATGGTCATTTTTATCTACCTCATATACATAAGTAATGACAGAATATAATTCACAAAGTACCAATATAGAATACCTATTAGGCCTGCAACAAGCAAAAAGTTTTATGCTAGGAAATAGTTTTACATATACTCCAGTTTCTCAAATGTGAGACTGAAAAGTAGTAGTAGTAAGTAGTAGTACTATGAAAATTTTGTATAAATTTGACCTCATCATATTTTTCCATATAATTTGTGTGATGTCCCCATTTCTACTCCCTGCTTATTTCCCCCCCCCCCCCCAAAAAAAAAAAAAAAAAAAAAAAAAAAAAAAAAAAAAAAAAAAAAAAATCTTAATTTTGTAGCTATTCCTGCAATTGTCAAGACTTATTCTCTAGTTAACTTCACTAACCCTGCCAGAATCACCAGTTCAGTTATCCCTTGTTTATTCTCTGGTTAGGCATACAACGTGTTTTACATGCTGTTCTGAAAATAGAACTGTAGCAGCTGCTTACGAGGGGCTGTACAACTGGCCCTAGTAATATAGTGATATAGCAAAAGCTTTTTGTCAAAGTTTCATTTTCTGGGATACACCAAGAAGATGATATATAATATTTCTTACCTGTTATTCCTGTTAGTTGTTTATTTCTGCTCTGGTAGTCTGAACCTATGGATTTCACTAACAACTATAATAATGCTTATCATTCGTACACCCAATCAACCTCATAAACAAACAGCAATTGGCATTCACGCATTTGGGATTGTTTGGCTCAGCTTATATAGCCCTGTCCCCTTTTGTCTGTGTGGGAGATTTTTTATTTCTAAATGTGGCAGGGATTCCACTGGCAGAGACATCACATACAGTATGCATGCTTTCAGAAATCAACTTATGATTCATTCAGAAATCAACTTAAAATGTGTTCAGAAACCAACACGGATGGGTTTCAAAATCATATGAATAAGGTTGAAGGGGCAAGGTTTGTGCCTCACTTTATTTTATTTTGTACAACTGAAACTGCTGGAGCTTGCATATCAAGTTCTGTAACATCAACTATGTTCTGTGACTCTATTAAAGACAAAACAGTTTGCAAGTCCAGATTCAGCAATTTGAGAATAGAAGCATGAATGTGTGCATCAGCACATTTTGAGTAATACTGTCTCTGAGGATATCACTGTAACTTAAACCACATGAACACTTAAACTCACACTTTCTTGTTAACTGATGCAATTAGTTGACCCACTCTTTATATGACTTACCAGACTGCTGTTTTTTTTAGAAAAAAAAAAAAAACTTGTACACACTAGCTGCCACATGAGCTTGAGAATCAAAATACTGACAATTTAGGCTCTAAGTCATTGTATAGTACTATGTCTGGGCATCATGGAAAAGTTTCACTGTTACCGTGTACACTTTCGTGCCTACTGTGGAGAAATAATGAAAAAAGCACTAGTCACCTGTGACGTTGTAGGGGTGGAAATGCACTGTAAGATGAGACAAGTATTCCACTCAGTCATTCTCTTTACTGTTATATGATCTGAATTTCAGTGCAAGGTCCATATCATGCACTGGCTGCACTGAGATTGGGGGTAGCTGTTGCTGTGGCATGGAAAGAAGGTGCATTACTCTTTGCAGCATTTACAGCTAGTCAGTATGTTGGCCCTTTAACTGAACAATTTGTGTCAATGACAAGACTGGCACTTGAGCAAGGAGAGACATGATACACACTGTATAGACCAGTACACAAAACAGAAAAACAGTTGATGGGAATCCTCATCACCACTGTTGTGGCAGTTTACTGCAAATGATTTTGGTACACAACAGGTGATAAATGATAAGATTACAGCACATGTGAAATGTGAGAATTATGTATTTACAGTAAAAATTAACACTTATTTTTTGTTACACAACTTTTTCTTTGCTGTGACTGTGGGTCAGAGCATAGGTACATTTACACTGAAAAACCAAACAAACTAGTATGAGTTGGGCCCCCGCAAGCACGCAGAAGTGCCGCAACACAATGTGGCATGGACTCGACTAATGTCTGAAGTAGCACTGGAGGGAATTGACACCATGAATCCTGCAGGGTTGTCCATAAATCCATGAGTACGAGGAGGTGAAGATCTCTTCTGAAGAGTATGCTGCAAGGCATCTCAGGTATGCTCAATAGGGTTCATGTCTGGGGAGTTTGGTGGCCAACGGAAGTGTTTAAACACAGAAGAGTGTTCCTGGAGCCACTTTGTAGCAATTCTGGATTTGTAGGGTGTCACATTGTCCTGCTGGAATTGTTCAAGTCCGTCAGAATGCACAATGGACGTGAATGGATGCAGGTGATCAGACAGGATGCTTAAGTACATGAAACATGTCAGAGTCGTATCTAGATTTATCAGGGGTCCTATAGCACTGCAACTGCACACACCCCACATTATTACAAAGCCTCCACCAGCTTGAACAGTCTTCTGCTGACATGGAGGGTCCATGGATTCATGCAGCTGTGTCCATACCCGTATGCATCCATATGCTCGATACAGTTTGAAAAGAGACTCATCCAACCAGGCAACATGTTTCCAGTCAACAGTACAATGTCAGTGTTGATGGTCCCAGGCAAGATGTAAGGCTTTATGTTATGCAGTTATTGAGGGTACAAGAGTGGGCCTTCAGCTCCGAAAGCCCATACTGATGATGTTTTGTCAAATGATTCACATGCCGTCACTTGTTGATGTCTCAGCATTGAAATCTGCAGAAATTTTTAAAAGGGTTGCACTTCTGTCATGTGGAATGATTCTCTTCAGTCATCACTGGTCCCATTCTTGCAGGGTTTTTTTCCTAGCTGCAGCAACATCAGAGATTTGATGTTTTACTGGACGCCTGATATTTACGGTACATTCGTGAAATGGTCGTATGGGAAAATCCCCACTTCATTGCTACCTTGGAGATTCTGTGTCCCATCACTCATGCATTGACTATAATGCCACATTCAAATTCACTAAACCTTTAAAAACTGTCGTTGTAGCAGCAGTAACTGATCTAACAACTGCGCCAGATACTTGTCTTACATAGGTGCTGATGACCACAGCACCAGATTCTGCCTGTTTACACATCTCTGTATTTGAATACACATGCCCATGCCAGTTAATTTGGTAGTTCAGTGTATACACACAGACAGAACCAGTTAACACCTGTGCTGAAATAGACTGTCATCAGTTATACAACTCAAAGCACTGTTCAATAGAAATTCTTTCTTGTAGCACTGTTCAAAGACAAAGTTTACAAACATACACATGGACTTGCAGATTCACTCGAAGAGTCTAACTCACTACTAGAATTCTGTTTTCACTGTACAAAATACTCTTCTCACTGCCTGCTGTTGGACTAGGCACTGACCAGGCCATATCCTAGTATAGAAATGAGCTGGTGACCATGTGCAGGTCTTTTTCAAGATAGGGCACCGATGTTGGTATGGAGAACTTCTGTGGGTGTGTCTTATTACTTGCATCTCAATGCTACAACAACAAGGACCAGCTTTGTAGTGTTGATAGCAGATGATGCACTGCATATTTTAACTACATCATGTTGCTCATGTAAAAGAATGAAACAACACTTACTGTAGTTGCATTCAAACAGTACAAAAAATGGAAATGGAAATGTCGTGTGGCTAGGGCCTCCCGTCGGGTAGACCGTTCGCCTGGTGCAGGTCTTTCGATTTGGTGCCACTTCGGCGACCTGCGCATCGATAGGGATGAAATGATGATGATTAGGACAACACAACACCCAGTCCCTGAGCGGAGAAAATCTCCGACCCAGCCAGGAATCGAACCCGGGCCCTTAGGATTGACAGTCTGTCACACTGACCACTCAGCTACCGGAGCGGAGAAATTACATTATCATGAGATCCTAATTCATAACTACCAATACATTAAAACATCAAGTCAGCTTACCATATACAAATACTTCATATCACTACACGGTTCTCATAATACTTAGAAAACCAGAACTCCTTGCTGAGAAAGCAAATAAAAAGCTCTGAAGCAAATTTATAATTGGTCAGTATGCAATAAAGTGACAGTGAACATGAAGAAAAAAATTGCCGTGAATTTCAGTCTGAAGAGGGAAGATGGCACTGTAAAATTATATGTAGATGGCACCTCTGCATACTGCGTAATAAGCACAAAATTTCTAGGAATGGATGTTGATTCTCAGTTGAAGTGGTGTGAACACATGTTGAAGTGGTGTGAACACATGAAAGTACTTGCAAACAGAATGTGTTACACCACTAGAGTCTTGTCATTAGTGTGCAACAGCCAATGTCATTTAGTTACATACTATTCCTGTGTACATTCATTGATAATCTATGGAATTCTTCTCCGGGGAACAAATGCACAAAATGTGAACACAGTTTTCAGACTTCAGAGAAGCACCATAAGAATAATAATAAAAATGATAGTCAAGCTCATTGTTAAGATCTATTTTAACTGCATAATGTGAGTGCATTTACCATTTACTTAACCACATCAAAAACAACAATTATAATTATTAATAACTGATATTAACAATTGGTAGTTAATAACTTATCATTATTGCACAAAAAATATGTCCATGGTCAATGAACAAGATCTAGACTGAACTTCCATTTACCAAGAAAGTATAAATTTAAAACTCAAAACAGCATGATTATTCACACCAGTGTATATACAATAAATTGGCCAATGAGAGTAAAAAGATTACTAATACAAACTTATTTAAAATGACAGTTAAAAAGTGCCTGTTGACAAAACATTCTACACAATGAAGGATAACTTAGATAACAAAGAACAGTGACTCTTTCTTTTCCTTTTTTCTTTCTTTTCTGGAAAACCTTACTCCCAAAGGTATGTGATGTATAATACTAACACCTTATCCACTTCCTGAGCTCAACACCTCACTCTTTATAAAGGGATGCTGACATAGTTTTTCTGGCTAACAAATGGGAAGTTGGGCCACACAAAATAGAAACCAAATCAATAGACACCTTTGTGCTCAATTAGCATTCATTATAAAAATTTAAAAAAGGATGTTAATCAGTCACAAAAAATCCATAGTCCATTGCAGCAGATCTACAGTTTGAGTGTAAGATGGTCCTCATCGGTGCATTACCAAGGAGTGATATGGGCCGTATGGAATCAGAGCATAAACATATGACACAGATTAGCTGAATAAATTATCAAGCTTTACAAGTGACTGCTGTCCTTTAAATTCAGAATGAAATAGTGTTGTTGTGGTCCTGAACCAGCTGATAATGAATGTGGTACTGTTACAGTATGAAATAATGTGTGTATCTACATCTGCATCTACACTGAGTACTGTGCAAGCCACTGTGATGTGCATGGCAGAGGATACATCCCACTATACCATTCATCAGACTTTCTTCCTGTTTCATTCACATACGGATCATGGGAAGTATGATTATTTCAATACCTCTGTGCATGCAGTAATTCTTCTAATCTTACCCTCATGGTCCCTATGTGAGCGATACGTAGGCAGTTGTAGTATAGTCCTGGAGAAATCATTTAAAGCCCGTTCTTGAAACTTTTTATTAAATTTTCTTGGGATAGTTTATGTATATCTTTAAGAGCATTTCAGTTCAACTCCTTGAGTATCTCTGTGACACTCTCTGATGGATTAAAATATGACCATTTGTGCTACCCTTCTCTGTATATGTTCAATATCCCCTGTTAGACCTATCTGGTATGTGTCCCAAGCATCTGAACAATGTTCTAGAACTGGGTACATGAGGGACTTGTAAGCAGTCTCCTGTGTAGACTGACTGCAGTTCCCCTGAATTCTACGAATAACCAATATCTACCAACTGCTTTACCCACCACTGGACCTACATGGTCATTACATTTCATATCCCCACAATGTGTTACACCAAGGTATTTGTAAGAGTTGGCTAATTCCAATAGTGACTCATCGATATCTCTGCACCATTTTGAAATCTTATCAAGATTTGACTAAATAATTATTCAGCTTCTTTTAGATAGTACCTCATTATAGATAACTGCATCATCTGCAAAAAGCCTGATTTTACTTCTAATATTGTTTGTAACATCATTAACATACAACATGAACAGCACACTTCTCAGGGGTACATCAAAAGTTGCTAAATCATTTGAGGATGACTCTTGATCCAAGATAACATGCTGTCTCCTCCCCATAAAAAGGCCTCAATCCAGTCACAAATTTCACTTGATACCCCGTATGAAAATACCTTTGACAATGTGCATATGTGTGGTGTAGAATCAAATGCTCTTTAGAAATCACGAAATATTGCATTTACCTGACTATGTTGATCCAAAGCTTTCAGTATGTCATGTGTGAAAAGTGTGACTTGTGCTTGACATGACTGATGTTTACGAAAGCCATGCTGGTTGACATGGAGGAGGGCATTCTGTTCAAGATGTTTGATCTCAGAATATGTCCTAACCTTCTACAAAAAATCAAACACTAGATGGTAATTTTGTAGATCACTTCTACTACTCTTCTTGTAGACAGATCTGACCTGTGCTTTTTTTCAGAGAAGTGGGCATTTTTTTTTTTTTTTTTTTTTTTTTTTTTTTTTTTTTTTGGTCTGAGGGATATATGATAGATTATAGTGAGAAGGGGAGCTTGGGCACAAATTCAGCACAGAATATGACAGGGATTCGTTTGGGCTGTGGAGCTTTGTTGAATTTTAATGATTTCAGCCATTTCTTTACACCACTGGCACTAATACATATATACTAATCTTTCCAGTGGTACAAGGATTAGCCTGAGACACTTCTCGTGGGTTTACCTTTTTAGAGGAACATTTGAAAACAGTTAAGTATTTCAACTTTTGCTTTGATACATTCAATTTCAGTTCCTGTCTTATTTGCTAGGTATTGGACATTAACTATAACAGCCTATACATACAACTAAAACTTTTTGGGTTTTGTGATAGATCTATTGACAACATTCTGCTACAGTAGTCACTGAAGGCTTCATGCATTGCTCTCCTCACAGTCAAATGCGTCTCATCCGGCATCTCTCTATCTATTGCCCCATGCTTTGTTTTACAACTATTATGCAGTAATCACTGTTTCTTCAGAAGCATCTTTGCAGTGACAGTGTACAATGGAGTATCCATCGCATTATGATGTGTTCTACTGGTTACATATCTGTCCAGTGCATGGCCAATTACTCTTTTAAACTTGAGTCATAGTTCCTGTACATGCTCCTGCCCTGTGCTGACAGTTTCATGTTCCTCATTGAGATATGACACTACTGACTTCCTTTTATCACGTTTACTGAACATGTATATCTTTCTGCTTGTTTTAGTTATCCTTTGTACTTTTGTAATCATTGTTGTTACAATCACTTCATGGTCACTGGTACCAGTTTCGATGTGGACACCCTCAAAGATGTTAGGTCTATTTGTTGCCATTAAAGCGAATGTTTTGAGTGAGGTTCTGAAGTCTCAGTTCTAAGTAGTTTTCAGAGAAGGGATTTAGTGATGTTCCACAGAATGTCTTATCATGCCCACCACTAATATAGCTGTGATTTTTCCAATTGATTGTCGGATGATTAAAGTCTTCACTGATGATTACAGTGTGATTGGGGAATTTAAATGCTAGTGAACTGAGATTTTCTCTAAAGTGTTTGACTGCATCAGGAGATGAGGCTGGTGGATGATACAAGGATCCAATCATCATTTTATGACCGTGCCTCATACTACGTCTTGCCCAAACAATCTCATATGCAGCTTCAATTTCTATCTTGGTGGATTTGAATTTCTTGTCTACTGTGACAAAGATAATACTTCTAGTTTACATTTGCCTATCCTTACGATATTCACTTAAATTATCTTCAAAACTCTCACTGCTATCAATTTCAGCTTTCGACCTGCTTTCTGCACAGTTACACATCCTAACACAACAATGTACTGCAGTTTGGACAAAGCCAAGGTCATTACAGAAAACGAATTTAGTGTCTTCAGTTTGACCTGACCTGACTCGACCCGACCTGACTCGACCCGACCTGACCCGACCCGACCAGACCCAACCCGACCCGGCCCGTCCTGACCCGGCCTTAGCCTAACCTAACCGAAGCTAACCTAACCTAATGTAACTGAACCAAAGTGAACCTAACCAAACTTAACTGAACTGAACCGAACTGAATGTAGCCTAACCTAACCTAACGTAATCTAATATTTTGGTGTCATTTTTGACACTGTAGGGTCTTGTGCCGGTGGAAGCAAGGAGAGGATGATGTTTGGTGGGCAGTATCCTCTTTCTACATTACAAGCTGCACACATGTATTTACAGGATTCTTTATTGACCAGAACAGAAAGCTACTTATATTTAAGCTACTCGATGTGTTGTGGTACAAGCTCTTCCATTATAGTCCACTTTAGCCTCACAGCTGGTGAAGTACAGGTCCCGCTATGCACACTACTCTGGTCGCTATGTGCTGCCTGAGACTGAGACCCTGTCTGTGACTCCAAGTGACTGGGCTGCAACTGAATCTGAGCTATTGACTTTGACTGGAATTGTGACTGACTGGGCCCTCCTGTCCCCAGTTGTCATCTAAATACTGGCAGTCATGAGGATGTTGGCAGCACTTCGCTGGTGATATGTGTCTCTGGCCTCCCTCCTGATAGCTGCGCTTGGTTCAGCATATATTATCAATCTTTTTGCAACCTCTTTGTTGAGCAGTGTGCTGACAACAGCTTGTGCCAGAACATTCTTCCCCCCTAAGATGACACACTGTTCTTGGGTAGTGAGGCTGCGAATGACCATGGGGGGCGTGGCAGGACTATGGATGTAGAGATGAGACAGGGGCTATAGCTGTCGACAGGGGCTATAGCTGTCCTGACCGTACCCCAACATCTGGCTTGTGAAGCAACAGGTACATCCTCTGAAAAACTGCTACCAGGGCACATTTCCAGTCCGGAGGGCGTGTCCTGAAGCAATGGTGGTGATAGCGATGGCAGGTGCAGGTGCATTGGGTTGGCGAATGAGGATGGCAGGGGGGAGGATGCACTGTCCATCTGCTCCTTCTGGGGTGCCGTTGTGGCACCAGTGGGCAGCTGTGAAGGCCGTGAATCTGGGGAAGAAAAGCAACAGAATCATGGAGCAAATAAAAGGCATGTGGCAGCATTGCAAACCATGGGGACCTGCAATCAAATATATGAAAGAGCAAATGTGTTCCTAGATCACATCTCTTTCCCAGCACCCATGGTTGCCATAAACCCTGAACAGAACAAGATCACATGACGCAAAGTGATACTTTGGTGGAACAATCACAACACATCCTTTTGCAACACTTTAGGAATAAGCACACATTATTGTCCACTGTCATTTTGAAATAGAATCACACCTTGTTGTACTGAAAGGTTATGCTGACGAGCAAAGTATCAGTGCACAACTGAGTTCTGGATACTGTTCAATGAGCGAGGCTAAGATGTGTGAATGTAAATGCAACAAAATCTTGAGGTATAGGTCTGCTTCTGTGGCCTTTACAATTCTTCTGTAGAGCAAGGGAAAAGATTCCTGCAATTCAGAATCCTGCGCACTGATCTGGCTACAAGATGTGGCAGATGCATCAAAATCAGAGTCTGGGCCAATCAGAAGGCGAGATAGGGCATCTTCATCGCCATGCTTTGCCGTTGATATTTACACAATTTTGTGCTGATACTGTGAAAGCAACAAAGCCCATCGTTGCAATTTTTGAGCAGTGTGTGTAGGAATGGCTTTGAACAGATTAAACAGGGATGGAAAAGGCTTGTGATCTGTCACTAAATAGAACTTGTGATGATACAGATAGTGATGGAATTTGGTCACGCCATACACAATAGCGAGAGCCTCTTTTGCTATTTGAGAATAATTGTACTGAGTATGAGTTAAAAACTTTGAGGAAAAAGCAATACACCTGTCTTGTGCACTAATTATGTGTGAAAGCATAGCACCGATTCCATAGGAGGAAGCGTCGACTTCCAAAACTACTGGCTTGGCAGGGTCAAAATGCACTAAACACCTATCACTAAGCAAAGCCTTTGTGATTTTCTGAAATGCGTTTTGAGAGTCTTCAGCCCACAGAAAAGGTACATTTTTCTGATGCAAGCGATGCAATGGCACTGCGGTCTGAGCGGCATTTGGCATGTTGTTGTTGTTTTGGTCTTCAGTCCTGAGACTGGTTTGATGCAGCTCTCCATGCTACTCTATCCTGTGCAAGATTCTTCATCTCCCAGTACTTACTGCAGGCTACAACCTTCTGAATCTGCTTAGCGTATTCATCTCTTGGTCTCCCTCTACGATTTTGACCCTCCACGCTGCCCTCCAGTACTAAATTGGTGATCCCCTGATGCCTCAGAACATGTCCTACCAAGTGATCCCTTCTTCTAGCCAAGTTGTGCCACAAACTCCTCTTCTCCCCAATTCTATTCAATACCTCCTCATTAGTTATGTGATCTACCCATCTAATCTTCAGCATTCTTCTGTAGCACCACATTTTGAAAGCTTCTGTTGTCTTCTTGTCTACATTATTTATCATCCATGTTTCACTTCCATACATGGCTACACTCCATACAAATACTTTGAGAAATGACTTCCTGACACTTAAATCAATACTCAGTGTTAACAAATTTCTCTTCTTCACAAATGCTTTCCTTGCCATTGCCAGTCTACATTTTATATCCTCTCTACTTCGACCATCATCAGTTATTTTGCTCCCCAAATAGCAAAGATCCTTTAATACTTTAAATGTCTCATTTCCTAATCTAATTCCCTCAGCATCACCTGACTTAATTCAACTACATTTCATTATCCTCGTTTTGCATTTGTTGACGTTGATCTGATACCCTCCTTTCAAGACAGTGTCCATTCTGTTCAACTGCTTTTCCAAGTCCTTTGCTGTCTCTGACATAATTACAATGTCATTGGCAAACCTCAAATTTTTCATTTCGTCTCCATGGATTTTAATACCTACTCCAAACTTTTCTTTTGTTTCCTTTACTGCTTGCTCAATGTACAGATTGAATAGCATCGGGGAGAGGCTACAACCTTGTCTCACTCCCTTCCCAACCACTGCTTCCCTTTCATGTCCCTCGACTCATAACCGCCATCTGGTTTCTGTACAAATTGTAAATAGCCTTTCGCTCCCTGTATTTTACCCCTGCCACCTTCAGAATTTGAAGGAGAGTATTCCAGTCAACATTGTCAAAAGCTTTCTCTAAGTCTACAAATGCTAGAAACGTAGGTTTGCCTTTTCTTAATCTTTCTTCTAAGGTAAGTCGTAGGGTCAGTATTGCCTCACGTGTTCCAACATTTCTATGGAATCCAAACTGATCTTCCCCTAGGGTGGCTTCTACCAGTTTTTCCATTCGTCTGTAAAGAATTCGAGTTAGTATTTTGCAGCTGTGACTTATTAAACTGATAGTTCAGTAATTTTCACATCTGTCAACACCTGCTTTCTTTGGGATTGGAATTATTTTATTTTTCTTGAAGTCTGAGGGAATTTCGCCTGTCTCATACATCTTAATCACCAGATGGTAGAGTTTTGTCAGGAGTGGCTCTCCTAAGGTTGTCAGTAGTTGTAATGGAATGTTGTCTACTCCTGGGGCCTTGTTTCGACTTAGCTCTTTCAGTGCTCTGTCAAACTCTTTACGCAGTATCATATCTCCCATTTCATCCTCTTCCATTTCCATGATATTGTCCTCAAGAACATCGCCCCTGTATAGACCCTCTATATACTCCTTCCACCTTTCTGCTTTCCCTTCTTTGCTTAGAACTGGGTTGCCATCTGAGCTCTTGATATTCATGCAAATGGTTCTCTTTACTCCAAAGGTCTCTTTAATTTTCCTGTAGGCAGTATCTATCTTACCTCTCATGAGATAAGCCTCTACATCCTTACATTTGTACTCTAGCCATCCCTCCTTAGCCATTTTGCACTTCCTGTCAATCTCATTTTTGAGATGTTTGTATTCTTTTTTGCCTGCTTCACTTACTGCATTTTTGTATTTTCTCCTTTCATCAATTAAATTCAGCATCTCTTCTGTTACCCAACGATGTCTACTACCCCTCGTCTTTTTACCTACCTGATCCTCTGCTGCCTTCACTATTTCATTCCTCAAAGCTACCCATTCTTCTTCTACTGTATTTCTTTCCCCCATTCCTGTCAATTGTTCTCTTATGCTCTCCCTGAAACTCTGTACAACCTCTGGTTCTTTTAGTTTATCCAGGTCCCATCTCCTTAAAATGTCACCTTTTCGCAGTTTCTTCAGTTTTAATCTACAGTTAATAACTAATAGATTGTGGTCAGAGTCCACATCTGCCCCTGGAATTGTCTTACAATCTCAAATCTGGTTCATAAATCTCTGTCTTACCATTATATAATCTACCTGAAACGTTCTAGTATCTTCAGGGTTCTTCCATGTGTACAACCTTCTTTTACGATTCTTGAACCAAGTGTTAGCTCTGATTAAGTTATGCTCTGTGCAAAATTCTACCAGGTGGCTTTGTCTTTCATTTCTTAGCCCCAATCCATATTCATCTACTATGTTTTCTTCTCTTCCTTTTCCTACTGTCGAATTCCACTCACCCATGACTATTAAATTTTTGTCTCCTTTCACTACCTGAATAATTTCTTTTATCTCATCATACATTTCATCAATTTCTTCATTATCTACAGAGCTAGTTGGCATATAAACTTGTACTACTGTAGTACGCGTGGATGTGTCTATCTTGGCCACAATAATACGTTCACTATGCTGTTTGTAGTAGCTTACCCACACTCCTATTTTCTTATTCCTTATTAAACCTACTCCTGCATTACCCCTATTTGATTTTGTATTTATAACCCTGTATTCACCTGACCAAAAGTCTTGTTCCTCCTGCCACCGAACTTCGCTAATTCCCACTATATCTAAGTTTGACCTATCCATTTCCCTTTTTAAATTTTTTAACCTACCTGCCCGATTAAGGGATCTGATATTCCACGCTCTGATCCGTAGAATGTGTTTTCCTTCTCCTGATAACGACGTCCTCCTGAGTAGTCCCCGCCCAGAGATCCGAATGGGGGACTATTTTGCCCAAGAGGATGCCATCATCATTTAATCATACAGTAAAGCTGCATGCCCTCGGGAAAAATTATGGCTGTAGTTTCCCCTTGCTTTTGGCTGTTTGCAGTACCAGAACAGCAAGGCCATTTTGGTTAATGTTACAAGGCCAGATCAGTCAATCATCCAGACTGTTGCCCCTGCAACTACTGAAAAGGCTGCTGCCCCTCTTCAGGAACCACACGTTCGTCTGGCCTCTCAACAGATACCCCTCCGTTGTGGTTGCACCTACGGTACGGCTATCTGTGTTGTTGAAGCACGCAAGGCTCCCCACCAGTGGCAAGGTCCATGGTTTATGGGGGGGGGGGGGGGGGGGGGGGCGCATTCAGTGTGAACCGAATGAATTATGTCATCTTGCCTAGTACTGACAGCGGTTCAGACACATAGCAAGGAACAGGCAGGTCACGGATCAGGCACATAAAATTGGAGGGGGTGCACACCCTGACTGTTTATCAGATGACCTATGTACTGTAGTTCAGTTTGAAAATAGTCACACTTTTCGAGTCGACACTTGAGTCCTGCAATGTAACATATGCTACAAAGTTTTTAGCTTTTCCCATTCCTTCTGAAAATAGTTCAGGAAATTCTTAGAGCAAGCTACCGACAATGTCTTGTGGTGCAAAAGCTGATATGGAAAGTACATTGTCTTGGATGCTAAGGCCAAACAAAAAAAAAGGCATCTATACTGAATATGTTCTCACAGTCTCGGGTTCGCAACACAGTAAAATTCACTGTCCCAGCATGAGATTTGTAAGTGGCAGGCAAACCACATTGTTCAGCCACTGTAATTTCCTGTCCATTGCAAACAATTAGATGCATGCTAGATTTAGAAAGGCGTGGAAAGCCTATTGTTCATAAGTGTCATGATTAAGCAAAGTTACTGAGACACCTGTGTCTAACTGAAAGTTCACAAGCCGGCCAGCAATGCGTAACGAGACAAATAATTTCTTAGATCGTCGTTGCACAGCACTAGGGTGAGAAGGAGCCTCAACCTTAATCTTACTTTTGTCAGAATCTGTTGTAGATTTAGAAAACACAGCGTTCACTGTATTTGTTCAAATGGTTCAAATGGCTCTGAGCACATGGGACTTAACTGCTGAGGTCATCAGTCCCCTAGAACTTAGAACTACTTAAACCTAACTAACCTAAGGACATCACACACATCCATGGCCGAGGCAGGATTCGAACCTGCGACTGTAGCGGTCGCGCGGTTCCAGACTGTAGCACCTAGAAGCGCTCGGCCACTCCGGCCAGCTTACTGCATGTGTACGACCATGTTTTTTTCTGGGCGCCGCCAAAATTGCCGTTTTTGTGCTGTTAGAAACAAACTGCTTGGATATGGCCTTGTTTCCACACGTGTAACACGTTGCGTTACCTGATAATCCTGTGTTTTATGACGAGCAAAACAGCTAGGGCAAGACTTCACTAAATTCACAGGCCTGTTTACCTGTCTATGTGGCTGTTCATGCGGATGTATACGCGTTCATTGTGGTTGCTTGGGCAAGGGGCGACTCAACCTGACAAATCGGGGTCTGGTCAAACTTAACAGCCACTATGGCACCCGAGTCATACTTGGGGAAGTGAAGGACCAGAGTACTTTAAGATCTGTTCCCGTATTTCACTAGCTGGGACACTGGATGTTATTGCATCCCTAATCGTTAAACCACTGTATAAGTTGTCACAATTATACTTAAACATCCCAAACATGTCCATTAATTCTATGTACCACTGGCGGTATGTCTGTTCCGGGTTTTTCTGCAACTGAAAGAACTGATATCTGGCTGCAGCTGCTTGGATTTGCTGGTCGTAGTACTTGGTTAATGCAGTGATTACTTCGTCATGACTGAGTTCGTTGGAAGATGCAGTTGGGAATAGCTTTCGTATTAACCTGAACACTGGGGACCTCGCAAGTAGTGGAACAAGCTATGTTATGGTGCATTTGGTTAGTGCAGGTTGCCTACTTCAGGAGCAGCTGTGTACTCAGGGGCAAACCTATTGTTCTCCTTTTGTTGACAGATCATTAACCTATTGTTCTGCTAAAAGGATCCCTCCTTTTGATTGACAGGCACTTAACCTATTGCTCCCCTGCCACCCCCCCCCCCCCCCCTCGGCCCCACCCCTCTGGAATCCTCCCCACTCGCTGCTACAGGTACACTTTCAGGTCTGATTTATTAGAATAGCCCCTCTCACTGTTATCAATTTGTTTGACTACTTAATTAAATTGATCAATTAATTAACCTCTCCCCCCTGGTAAACCCCTTCCTCTCCCACTCTCCCTTTCGGAAATTGAGGGGAAAAAGCCTCAGTTTATCAATCATTTGGAGAGAAGTCGATTGTAGTGTATGGAATATTGTTTAAACAATTTATAGAATGTGTAGAATATTGTATATTTAAAGAATTTAGTAGATTCAAGGCATGTATGGAATATAGTTTATTTATTTATTTAAAGAATTTTTCAAGAAATCGATCACCACCCCCATCACCCCATCCCCATCCCCCTCGCCCCCTCACTTCTCCCCCTCCCTTCCTCTACCTGAAAATTGGCGGCTCTGTTTGCGGGGCTTGGATTTCACTTGCTCATCATTCTCAGCTGTTTGGAAAGATGCAGGTCTTGTGAGAAGTAATTACATCGCTCGCATTTCTTTTTCCATTCAGATAGCACAAGGAATACCATCATGAATCACACATAATAAAATGCAGTTAAAAATCTTTCGAACGCAAAGCTCACACTGCCCGCCGTCCTCTGTCCACTGGACTGCACAAGATGCTACTGTGCATGCTCCCAGGAGTTGGGATGCACCAGCAGCCTCCACAAAGTGACAACTAGGCCATGTGCTGCTGAAACATGTGCAGGTGTCAGTTCAGGTCCTGCAACGATGAGGTGGTGGCATCCCTTTGATACATGACACCTGAGAAATACCTGTCGAAATACGTGTTCACCTAGGCACCATTGCTGGTGTGATGATGCAGAGCTGCAGCTCCAGCATTGAGAGAGATGTAATGGGACAGCCTGTCCATTACTTATCAGTCCCTTCCCACAAATCATAAAGTGCTGCAGAAATAGTTGACCATCGCTTTTGTAGGAACTTTCGTGATGTCTCAGCTTGCCTGCATGGAAATTCTTGCCTTAACAGAACCTGTTTACGAAAATAGCCCAGAATAACACTGAATGTATTCTTTGTGATGGTCCTAATGAGACACCACGAGTTCCCTTCCTGGAAATCGTGACTTCCTGCTTTCAATATACCTCTCAGAAATGGTAAACGTTCTCACTGCTAAAAGCCCTCAAGCACCCCAAGCATTCTTGTTGTTTGGAAAGAGAGAACTGTCTAAGCAAAGATGGGAAAATCAGAACAATTATGCAAATAGTATTCGAAGTACTGTCTTACTGAAGAGAAAAATGGCTGGAGTTTTTGGTGTCCTATAGCTACTGGTCTGGAGATATCCTAATGCCACAGTGGTGGATGAGGATGGCATCCCCACCAGAGATGAGTTATCTGCTTCAACTTGTCTTTGAACACCTGCTTTCTCAGAACTTTCCGTAGATACATTGCCTCCATCTTGTTAAAATCAGTTTGGTGTATCCACAATTAAATTGTACCGGATACATCTCATCTTTATGACAGTGGTTCTGGAACAAATCTCAGTATCTAGAGCACACATAATTTTCCATGTAAAAAAAAAAAAAAAAAAAAAAAAAAAAAAAATTCATTTCCCTTACCACTATCGACGTGCTGAATCTATACCTCCCTCATGATAGGACACACAGTCATTTTCTGTGGACATGCCTGAACATAACTTTACACTGCAACATATATGCATTTCAGACAAATAATGCAGTTATGGTTTATATGCGTACAGCACCTGAAAAAAATATGGCATGCCCACATTGACACCAGCTATGTGTCTCGATTCTCTTCATTCTAGGAAATTATTTGACGTTTAAGTTTTCCAGTCAGTGCTTCTGGAAGGTGCTGCATCCTGTCAAGACTCTTTCAAACAAATGTTATAAAGCACAGGCATCTGGCACTATGTGATAATCAACAACGCCTCTGCAGTCGAAAGGTTTGGAAAGATATCACCGATACGGGTTGGTGTACTATAATCAACATCACTGTCAATAATGCGACAAGGAAAATGCGAGGATATACTTAGGGGGTGCCGATGAGGGGACGTTTTTTACAGCCGTATTGCCCGTCCTGTTTGAACATTACAGCAGGTCCAGTTGAGCCCTCGCATTGCTACATTGTACAGCCATTTCCGAAATGAATCCATCACCCCTTACGTTTGCGTATATTCCTCAATGCATTGAAATCACAATTCACCACTTCAAATGTATCATTCCCTTACGACTAGACATACATAACTTTCTTTTTTTACATGGATAGTAGTTTGATTACGTCCTACAAACGTCTGGTGATATGTTGGAACATAAGCCACAGTCCCTTTACATTTAAGCAACAGCATAACAATTCTATCAACTATAGGTGCATAAAAAAATTGTGATACGTCCACATTTGCACCAGCTGGGTGCCTTTCTCGCACTGCAAAAAGCCTCCTTCCATCACATACTTGTCAATGAATAAAGGATGTAATAAAAATTTACAAAAAGCCCTAGAGTCTTTTCGGTTTATCGATTTCACCACTCCCACGAATGGTTTGGTATTTTTGAAGACCTTTATGTGAAAACTCGAAAGAAATAGAGGAAACTAATATTTCCACTCGCGAATACCGATGTCGGTGATGTAACAGATACCAAACCATCCTTATAATTTACAAAGTCAACTAAAGTGTTTCTCATGTCTAGAGGGCCAGTAAACACGCCTTTTACCTGCTAGATGCACTCAACACACACCACAATCGATCTTCTCTCAACCAAATAAAGATGGGAAATGTGAAGAAGCAGTCAATGAGACAATTTACATGGGAGGGAATAGTGGTCCAGTGCAAACATGTATCCATATTGAATCTTCTCAAATTTCCATGCGATCACGAAAGCTGTCCAACACATATTAAGTATTAGTCCGTTATTCGGCCATCTAGAGAACGACATGGTTAAGTCAACTACATTCCTGCATCTCACTATGCCTCTCCATTCGGACAGCTCCTGCCATTAGTAGGGTACGTGAATAATTCCCGCTACAGACGGAATGAAAAAAGAAATGCGATCAATGTACTTACTTCTCACAAGACCTGCATCTTTCCAAACAGCTGAGAATTTTGAACAAGTGAAGTCTAAGCTCCGCAAACTGGTTTTTTTTTTTTTTTTTTTAAATGAAAGAACAATATACCCTTGAGTTTCCCTTCGTGAGATCCTTCCTCTCCACTGCAGAGCGGCCAGTTTCCAGGTAGAGGAGGGGAGGGGGAGAGGGGGGGGCAAGGGGGTGAGGATGTGGTGGTGGGGGTGGTGATCGATTTCCTGAAAAATTCTTTAAATAAATAAATAAACTATATGCCATCACTACCTAGAATCCCCTAAAATGTTTAAATAAACAATATGCCACACATCATCTAAATTGTTTAAACAATATTCCATACACGGAAATCGATTTCTGGACAAATTCATTAACTAAATAAACACACTATATTCCATACACTACCATAAATAAGTAAACAATATTCTATACATTGTATAGAGTGTTTTAACAATATTCCATACACTACAATCGAATTCTCACCAAATCACTGATGAACTGAGTGTTTTCCCGTCAATTTTGGAGAGGGAGGGTGGGACGGGAGGTGGTTTACCAGGGGCGAGGGGTTAATTAATTGATCAATTTAATTAAGTAGTAAATCAAATTGATAAGAGTGAGAGGGGCTATTCTAATAACTCAGACCTGAAAGTGTACCTGTAGCAGCGAGGGGGGAGGTTTCCTGAGGGGTGAGGTTGGGGGGGGGGGGGCTGGGGTAACTATAGGTTAAGTGCCTGTCAATCAAAAGGAAGGATCCTTTTGGCAAAACAATACGTTAATGACCTATCAATCAAAGGAGAACAATAAGCTTGGCCCTGAGTGCAGACCTGCCCCTGATGTAGGCAACCTGCTATAACAAAATGCACCAGAACGTAGCTTGTTCCACTACTCCCACAGTCAAAAGAAAGTATTGTAGCTTTACAGCGCCTTCAAAACGATGAACTTTACATTGTGCTTGGGGACTGTGTCAGGTATTCGATCCATTCCTCTTCTGTGTCTTGGAATTTGCCAGAACATTGGTACGCTGGTCAGCGACACTTGTTGGGCTGGTCAGTCAGTCTGTTGTTGTGCAGCCGATGCAGTTTGTGCAGGCAATAGTTGTTGTACTGTAGTCAGTAAGGCAGCAATTTGTTGATTCTGAACTGAAAAATTTGTTAGATCCAGCCGTCTGCAGCAGAGGTGTGGGGGCAGGGGGTGATGGGGGTGGGGTAGCCATGGTTTACACAAATGTGTTATAGCAAAAAAGCAAGTAAAGCCTCTGAAAAGATAAATGTGATTAGTTCTGCAAATCCACTCCTGGAATACATGCAAGAAAACAACAAATTAGGAAAATGATCACCCCTGCAAGCTACAGCACAAGAGAAGCAAGTTGACTAACTTTGATCTGCACTGAATTATCCTTGTTGCCACTTTTGTGTCTTTGACACTGTAGAGTCTTGTACCAGGGGAAGGAAGCTGAGGATGTTGTTTGGTTGGCCATTCCATCTTTCTGCAACACAAACTGCACACATGTATTTACAGGGTTCTTTATCGACCAGTACATAAATATACTTATCTTTACGCTACTCCATGTGTTGTGGTACAAGCTCTTCAGTAATAGTCCACATTTATGCACACTACTCTGGTCGCCATGTGTTGCCTGAGACTGAGACCCTGTCTGCGACTACAAGTGACTGGGCTTTGACTGAATCTGAGTTATTCATTCTGACTGGAACTGTGACTGACTGGGCCCTCCAATCTGCAGTGGAGATCTAAATACTGGTGGTGGAGAGGGTGTTGGCAGTGCTTTGCTTGCTGTTCTGTCTTTGGCCTCTGACTTGATAGGCACACTTTATTCAGCACCTGTTATCGATCTTCTATCAACATCTTTGCCAACCAGTGTGCTGGTGACAGCTTACGACAGTACAATTCTTACCAAAATTGGCCTGTCCTGACCTGAACTGACCCAACAAGACCTGACCTGATCTGACTTGGCCTAGCCTGGCCCAGCCCAGCCTAGTCTGACCTAGCCCAGCCCAGAATAACCCGACCTGACCCAGCCCGGCTCAGTTCGGCCTGGCCCCACCCCAGCTGCACCCGCTCCCCACTTGCACTCCACCCACACCCTAGCCCCACAGCACGCCACCTGACCCGACCTGACACAATCCGACCTGACCTAACCTAGCCTAGCCTAAACTAACATAATTTAAACCAGCCTTACCTAGCCTAACCTAGCCTAGCCTAACCTAACCTAACCCAACCTTACCTAACCTAGCCTAGCCTAATCTAACTGAAAGCTTGCATAACCTTACCTAACCTAACCTAGACTAGCCTAGTCTATCTTAACCTAACATAACATTAACCTTAACCTCAACCTTTATCCAACTGTAACCCAACCATAACAAAACTCAACCCAACCCAATCCAACTCAAACTAAACCTAAACCTAAACCTTAACCTTCATCTATAGCTAAACCTAAACCTTAACGTTAAATTAAATCAATTCAACCTGACCCGATCCCATCTGAATTGACCTAATGTACCTCAACTCGACCCTACACGACCCAAGCCAACCAGACCCAACCTGATCCAGTCCTACATGACACGACCTGACCTGCTGAGACCTGACAGGACCCAACCCTACACTACCAGACATGACACGAACTGACACGACATGACCTGATGTGAAGAGACCCAACCTGACTCGAGCTGACCTGACGGAACTCCACCCGAACTGACCTGACCCAACACAACACGACCCACACCGACCTGACCAGCCCAACTCAACCCGACCCAACCTGACATAACCAACCTGTACCAACCCTTCCCAGAACAGTTTGGCCTGGCTGGGCCTGGCCTGGCGTATTGTGCTGTGATGTGACATTATGTGATGTGATGTGAAGTGTCCCAATCTGACCTCTTGTGACCTGACTTGATTGGCCAAATTGGCCAAAGATATTAATAAGATTACTAATACAAACTTATTTAAAATGACAGTTAAAAAGTGTCTGTTAAGCAAAACATTCTACACAGTGAAGGACTACTTAAATAATATAGGGCAGTGATTCTTATTTTCTTTTCCTTTTCTTTCCTTTTTTCTTTCTTTCCTGGAAAACTTTACTCACAAAGTTACTCAATGTATAATAATAACATGATTCTTGAGTTTCTCCCGGCGTATTTGATAATCAAAATATCCACGGGTATGCTGCCAGTCTATAGTGTCCAACGGGCACAATATTTCGGCGATCATACATGTCGCCATCATCGGGTGAACTGACGGACTGAGCTCCTGTGAACGTGCCGGCACGGAGATCCGTACGCTATGGCTGCTCAGAGGGAACTGGGTTCGGTCGCGGCGGCGGCCGATTTAAATACCCTCCGCCCGCGGCGCGCTCCCTCCGCCGTCCGCGCCCCGCGCCACGGTCGCGCGGTGGAACAGATTGCGACGGCGTCTGAGATGACGTCGGTGTGATGGCTCTGTCCGCCGTGGCCGTCACAACTATACGTTTGCTCGATTTACTCTTGATTAACCCGATCGTTGGTTTCCAAGCCTTGCTAAGATTATAGCCACAGTCACGGTTTATGAGGTCGTCATTGGTGCGAATTTCGATGGCCTCTCTAACAACGCTGTCCCAGTATCTCGACGTCTGTACCAGAATCCTCGTGCGGTCATACTCCATGGCGTGATTTTCCGACAAACAATGTTCAGCGACCGCCGACTTGCTCGGATACATCAGTCGAGTGTGCCTCTGGTGTTCACGGCATCGATCCTCGACGGTACGCATCGTCTGACCAATATACGACTTGCCACATTGACACGGAATCTGGTACACGCCGGCCTTCCTCAAACCCAGGTCATCTTTGGCGCTCCCCACCAGTGCACGAGTTTTATTTGGAGGACAAAACACAGTTCCGACCCGGTGTTTCTTCAGAATGCGGGCGATTTTCCCCGAGAGTGCGCCTGTGTATGGAATAAATGCAGTGCCTACCTCCTCCCTCGTGACTTCATCCATCTCAACAGGTTGTGCTGCAGTGGTTGGGCGGAGAGCACGTTGAATCTGCCACTCTGAGTACCCATTTTTTCGAAATACAGTTCTCAGATGTTCCAATTCCTGGGGTAGACTCTCTGCGTCAGAGATAGTGCGCGCCCTATGTACTAGAGTTTTAAGTACCCCATTCCTCTGTGAAGGGTGGTGGCAGCTGTCTGCGTGCAAATACAGATCAGTGTGCGTAGTCTTCCGATACACCCCATGACCTAGGGTGCCGTCAGCCCTTCTCTTGACCAAGACGTCAAGGAAAGGTAATTTACCCTCCGTTTCAGTCTCCATAGTGAATTTGATGTTGGGTAACGGAAACCAACGATCGGGTTAGTCAAGAGTAAATCGAGCAAACGTATAGTTGTGACGGCCACGGCGGACAGAGCCATCACACCGACGTCATCTCAGACGCCGTCGCAATCTGTTCCACCGCGCGACCGTGGCGCGGGGCGCGGACGGCGGAGGGAGCGCGCCGCGGGCGGAGGGTATTTAAATCGGCCGCCGCCGCGACCGAACCCAAAGTCGCTGAGATGTGCAGCCGCGAGAAGGACGTACCTGCGCCTGCTAGCGACGCGAAGGGTGTGGCAGATCGCCGTTCGGCCGCGCTTGCGCTGTCGACGGCCCCATCTGGCCCCCCACCTATGACGACCACTGCTACGGCTATGGATTTGACGGACACTGCTACGGAAACGTTGAAGACTGCGCTGTCTGCTCCGCTGCCCGATTCTGACGATGAGAGCACTGCCGCCCCTCGGCCACGCGGACGCAGCGGGAAACAGAAGAGGAGGGCACCAGCTGCGACGGCTGCTGCTCGCAGCTCGCCGATTGAGAAGAGGGCCAAGCAAGACTTCGCCCCTGACGCTGACGGTTTCGTCCCGGCCCGGCGCACTGCAAGACGCATGCTGTCTTCGACGACGCCACCAACTGTCGTCGCCAACTCCTTCGATGCGCTCGAGGACGCGCCGGACCCGCCGCCGAGCAATCCTGCGCCGAAGACAGACTCCCATCTTCCGCCGGTGGTTCTTCAGTTTCGGCCGCCCTATGGAGAACTGCAGAAGCTGTTGCGCAGCTGGACAACGGCCGTGTACACCGTGAAGCCTGCGGGGCGGGACCTATACAGGGTCACCCTCCGCACTGCTGATGACTATCGCCGGGTCACCCAGGAGGCGTCTGAGCGTGGTATCCCTTTCTATACCCACGCCTCCGCACCTGACAAGGTCCTGAAGATCGTATTTCGCGACCTTCCGTTCAACATGGAAGCCGATCACCTGCATCGAGAACTCGCAGACCTGGGCTTCTACATACGGGCAGTTGTGAAGATGAAGTCGCCAAAATCACGCGAAGATATGCCGCTCTTCCTAGTCGTCTGCTCTGACACCGTGGAGAACCGCAAACTATACCAACTGACGCGGGTCGCCGACGTTCCAGTCCAGACCGAAGATCTTCGTTCCCGGAGAGGCCCTGTGCAGTGCTTTCGCTGCCAGGGAATCAACCACGTCGCGCGCCACTGCTCTATGCCGGACAGATGCGTTAAATGCGCCGGCGCCCATGCAGGCAGTGCGTGCCCCCGTCCGCCCTCCGAGAAGCCGACATGTGCACTCTGTGGCGGTGCTCATGTGGCCAGTTATCGTGGGTGTGAGGTATGGAAGCGCGCCATTGCTCGCCAGCGTGGCCAAACACCGGCGCCACATCAGAAGAAGCTCGCAACGAGACGGCCAGGCGTCTCTTTCGCGGCGGCAACGTCAGGGACGTCCTCCACCGCCCCGGCTACGTCGGTTCCTGCTCCCGCCGCATCCGAGGCTGTACCGACACCGGAGGCTCCTGCGCCTCCACCACCGCAGCCAGCGGCGGTACCGGGTACTGCCTCTCCCGGGACGTCGGCTGGACCGCGCCCCGCCAACCGCCGGCGCGGGGGTCACCGCCCAGTGGGTACCCGGCGCTCGGCACCATCCGTCGAGCAGCCCCAGGTGGACTCTCACAGCGAAGCAGCCACGCCCCCCCTTTCCCGCGCCGGGGCCGCGCCGGCTGTCTCCACCGCTGACCTGGCCAACCTCGTCGCGCAGCTCACAGCCCTGGTGACCAGTGCTACGAAGTTGATTGACGTCCTGTCGCAGCAACTCACCGCTGCAGTGCCGATGGCCTCTCCGGCCCCAACCGCTGCCAACACTCACCAGCCGCACCATGGGCAGCGTTAGAGGGCTCACGGTCGTCGCGTGGAATGCCAACGGCGTCCGCCCCCAAGCTGGCGAACTTCGCCAATTTCTCCGCGATGAAGCCGTCGACGTCTGCCTTATCAATGAAACACACCTGAAGCCTGGGGTAGACGTCAGGGCGGCCAACTACTCCAGCTATCGCACCGATCGACTGACGGCGGGTGGGGGGACAGCCGTCTACGTCCGCAATGGCATACGTCACCATGTGATACAACTTCCACCACTGGCGACGCTGGAGGCCACTGGTGTCGTTGTTCACACCTCGGCGGGCGCCATCACGTTCGTCGCGGCCTATCGGCCGCCGTCTCGTCCCCTGGACCCTGCTGACATCGATGCTCTGCTTTCCTTGAGGGGGCCAGTGTTTGTCGCCGGGAACTTCAACAGCAAACATGTCTCCTGGAACTCCAGGATCACCAATGCCGCTGGCCGCTGCCTGCTCCGGATAGCGGAACGTCACCATGCGCTTGTGGTGGGGCCGTACGACCCGACAATTTTCCCTGCTCGTGGCCTCCCAGATATAATTGACATCGCAATCGTCAAGGGCATCCCTCATCAGATCACCGCCACGACGAGGACTGCGCTGTCGTCGGATCATGTCCCTGTGGTTTTTGACATCGACCTCGACGCCCTCCAGCAGCCCAGGCGAGGTATCTCACTTGCTGGCATAGACTGGGACAGGTTTCAAGAAGCCGTGACGCACTCACTAGCCGCTGCACCGCCCCCTGAGGAAGTTGGAGCGGACGAAGCACTTTTGCACTTCGCGGCAACCACGATCGACGCTGCCACCATCGCGACGCCGCCCCGACCCCGCCCTCCGCCTGACTACTCCCGACAGCTGCCGCCGGACATCCTTGCGGCCATCACTGAGAAGAACCGGGTCTACCGGGAGTGGCAGAGGACGCGAAACGCCAACACCAAGCGCCTACTCAACAGGATGCGTCGGGACATCCGGGCCGCCATTGACAATCATCGCAATCGCGACTGGAATAACAAGGTCGCCACCCTTTGTCTTGAAGATGGCACAGCCTGGCAGATGACGAAGCGTTTCCTCCGCCGCACGCAACGTATCCCCCCGCTGCTGGTCCATGGTCAGGCTGTCTGCGAACCAGCTGCGAAGGCTGATGCTCTTGCTGACGTCTTTGAGGCGGCGTTTACGCCTATCGAAGACCCGACTGACGCTGTCACCGACGACCTGGTTGCTGACCGGCTCCCACGCTACCTGGAGGCACGTGACGACGATGACGTCATTGAAGAGACAACGGCGGAAGAGGTGTCGACCATCCTGCGTGCCCTGCACCCCAGGAAAGCTGCGGGCCCGGACGAAGTTTCCAACGCCCTGCTCCAGAAGTTGCCGCCCGTGGCTGTCACTCATCTTGCCGACGTCTTTAATGTCATCCTCCGGTCCTGCAGCTTTCCTCAATCCTGGAAGCATGCGGAAATCGTGGCGATTCCGAAGATGGGGAAGGATCTGCGGCAGCCCGTGAACTACAGACCTATTAGTCTCCTGCCGGCCGTCTCCAAGGTCTTTGAGAGGGTGTACATCAGGCGGCTGCAGCGCCACGTCGACGAGGAAGGCCTCCTGCCCGAAGAGCAGTTCGGATTTCGCAGGGGCCACTCAGCCGTTCATCAACTCCTTCGGTTAGTGGAAGATGCGTTCGTCGCCCTCGAGCAGCGCGAGTTCTTCGGCGCGGTGTTCCTGGACGTGTCGCGTGCTTTCGACAGCGTGTGGCACCACGGCCTCTTGTTCAAGCTTTTTGAACTTGGGGTCCCGACGTCGCATGTACGTCTCATCGCTTCCTATCTTGCTGATAGGACCTTCCATGTGCGGGCTGTGCAGGGCTTGTCCTCCGTCCGCCGCATCAACGCCGGGGTGCCACAGGGCTCGGTCTTGGGGCCACTCCTGTACTCGCTGTACACGTCTGATGCGCCGAAGATCGACCGTGTGCAGCTCGCCCTGTACGCGGATGACACGGCTCTCTACACTAGGAGCCTCAATGCCGCTGTCATGCGCCGCCGTCTGCAGCTCGCTGTTGACACCCTGGCAGCCTGGGCAGTCAAGTGGCGTCTCCTATTCAATGGTGCCAAGACTCAGTTCCTGATCGTCACCAGGCGACTCGTTCCTGCAGGTCTGCAGCCGCTCGCTGTCGGTGGAAGCCCTGTCCCGTGGCGCCCAACGGCGCATTACCTCGGCGTCACCATTGACCGCCGACTCACGTGGGCTCCACACATTCGCGACGTGAAGGCCAAAGTGCGGAACAGGCTCCGCACCCTGTACCCGTTGCTGAACCCTGGTTCCCAACTACCACCGCGGCTGGGCATCACCCTGTACAAGGCGCTGCTCCGTCCTGTACTCCAATACGCCGCCGTCGTCTGGGGGAACCCCGCCAACACGAACCTGAAGAAGCTGGAGACTCTGCAGAATCGCATCCTTCGGCTGGCCTTACACCTGCCTTACGATTTTCCCACTGCTCATCTTCACGACGTCGCGGAAGTACCTCTACTCCGTGACCTCTTCCAGACGACCGCCCGCACCTTTTACGACAGTGCTGGTCGGTCGCACAACGCCCAAATCCGGACGCTGGGCCACAAATTGCAACGCAGCGTCACCACCCGCTGGCCACACCTGCTAGCTACATAGCTGGCTCTGCCGAACTGTGCTGAGGAGACACCCAACAAGACAACCCACATGTGAAGACGCAACATCAGCATGCATGGGAGGCAAAGCAATAACTGCTGCGAACTCCATCACACATCGGAGGAAAAGTATCTCCGTGCAGATCCCTGCGACTGCGACCGAACCCAGTTCCCTCTGAGCAGCCATATCGTACGGATCTCCGTGCCGGCACGTTCACAGGAGCTCAGTCCGTCAGTTCACCCGATGATGGCGACATGTATGATCGCAGAAATATTGTGCCCATTGGACACTATAGACCGGCAGCATACCCGTGGATATTTTGATTATAATAATAACAGTTTATCCACTTTCTGATCTCAACACCTCAGTCATTATAAAGGGTTGCTAACATAGTTATTCTGGCTAACAAATGGAAAATTGAAGTACACAAAATGGAAACAAAACATTAACTAAGTTGAAATTTATTGGATGCCTGGATGCTCAATGTGCGTTCATTATATAAATTTAAAGAAGAACTGAAATCAGTCACAAAAAATCCATAATTCATTGCAAGAAGGTCTATAACATAGTCAGCACTGGTGTATTACAGGTCATATGGTTTCAGAGTGTAAACATATGATACAGAGAACTGCAATAAATTATGAACTTATATGACTGACTGCTGTCCTTTAAATTTAGAATGAAATATGGTTGTTATGGTCCTGAAGCAGCTGATAATGAGTGTGCAACTTTTACAGTATGAAATAATGTATCTACATCTACATCTGTACTCTGCAAGCCACCGTGAGGTGCATGGCAGAGGATACATCCCACAGTACCAGTTATTAGGCTTTCATCCTGTTCCATAACATAAAGAGTGTGCGAAGAATGACTGTTTCAGTGCCTCTGTACATTAAGTAATTATTCTAATCTTACCCTCATAATCCCTATGTGAGCAATACGTAGGCAGTTGTAGTACGGTCCTGGAGAAATCATTTAAAGCCCATTCTTGAAACTTTTTAATAAATTTTCTTGGGATAGTTTACGTATATCTTTAAGAGCATTTCAGTTGAACTCCTTGAGTATCTCTGTGACACTCTCTGATGGATTAAAATATGACCATTCGTGCTACCCTTCTCTGTATATGTTCAATATCCCCTGTTATACCTATGTCATACGTGTCCTAAACACTTGAACATAATTCAAGAACCAGGTGTATGAGTCACTCGTAAGCAGTCTCCTTTGTAGATGCACTGCAGTTCCCCTGAATTCTACCAATAAACCAATATCTGCCACCTGCTTTACCCACCACTGAACCTAAGTGGTCATTCTATTTCATATCCCCATAATATGTTACACCCAGGTATTTGTATGAGTTGGCTGTTTCCAGTAGTGATTGACTGATATTATATTTTTAGGGTAGTAGGTGGTTTTGTTTTGTGAAGTGTAAAATTTTACAGTTCTGAACATTTAGAGCAAGTTGCCAATCTCTGCACCACTTTGAAATCTTATCAAGATCTGACTGAACGTTTATGCAGCTTCTTTCAGATAGTACTTCATTATAGATAACTGCATCATCTACAAAAAGCTTGATTTTACTACTAATGCAGTCTGCAAGGTCATTAATATACAACATGAACAGCAAGGATCCCAACACACTTCGCTGGGGTACATCAATAGTTAGTAATACATGCGACGATGACTCTTGATCCAAGATAAAATGCTGCATTCTCCCTATAAAAAGACTCCAATCACAAATTTCACTTGATATCTCATATGAACATATCTTTGACAATATGCATAGGTGTCGTGCTGAATCAAACGGTCTTTGGAAATCACGAAAGATTGCATCTACCTGATTACGTTGATCCAAAGCTTTCAGTATGTCATGTGAGAAAAGTGCGAGTTGGGCTTGACATGGTCGATATTTTCGAAATCCATTCATCTACAACAAATCAATGTCAGGACACTGAATGGTAGTTTTGTGGATCGCTTTTACTACTCTTCTTGTAGATGGGTCTGACGTGTGCTTTTTTTCAAAGAAGTGAGCATGGTTTTTTTGCTTGAGGGATCTACGTTAGATTATAGTGAGAAGAGGAGCCCAGTCACAAATTCAGTACTGAATTTGATATGGATTCGTTTGGGCTGTGGAGCTTTGTTGAATTTTAATGATTCCAGCCGTTTATTAACACCACTAACACTAACTTATCTTTCACTCTTCTTCTCAGTGGTACAAGGATTAATCTGAGACAACTCTCGTGGGTTTTCCTTTTTAGAGGAACATCTGAAAACAGTTCAGCATTTCAGCTTTTGCTTTGATACATTCAATTTCAGTTCCTGTCTCATTTGCTACAGATTGGACATTAACTATTGTGCCTCTAGCATCCTATACATACAACTGAAAGTTTTTTGGATTTTGTGAAAGATCATTTGACAACATTCTACTACAGTAGTCATTGAAGACTTCATGCATTGCTCTCCTCACAGCCAAATGTGTCTCACTCGGCATCCCTCTATCTATTGCCCTATGCTTTGTTTTACAACTATTATGCAGTAATCACTGTTTCTTCAGAATACCTTTGCAGTGACAGTGTACAATGGAGTATCCATCCCATTATGAAGTGTTCTACTGGGTACATATCTATCCAGTGCATGGCCAATTATTCTTATAAACTTGATTCATAGTTCCTGTACATGCTCCTGCCCTGTGCTGACAGTTTCATTTTCCTCATTGAGATATCACGCTATTGACTTTCTTTTAACGGGTTTACTGAACATATATATCTTTCTGCTTGTTTTAATTGTCCTTTGTACTTTTGTAATCATTGTTGTCATAACCACATCATGGTTACTGGTACCAGTTTCGATGTGGACATCCCCAAAGAGTTTAGGTCTATTTGTTGCCATTAAATCGAATGTTCTAAGTAGTTTTCAGAGAAGGGATTTAGTAATGTTCCACAGAATGTCTTATCATGCCCACCACTAATATAGCTGTGATTTTCTCAGTTGATTGTCGGATGATTAAAGTCTTCACTGATGATTACAGTGTGATTGGGGAATTTATATGCAAGTTAAGTGAGATTTTCTCTAAAGTGTTTGATTTCATCAGGAGATGAGTCTGGTGTATGATTCAAGGATCCAATCATCATTTTATGACTGTGCCTCATACTACGTCTTGCCCAAACAATCTCTCACCCAGCGTCAATTCCTATCTTAGTGGATTTGAGTTTCTTGTCTACTGTGACAAAGACAACACTTCTATATTCCATTTGCCTATCCTTATGATATTCACTTAAATTATCTCCACAAGCCTCAATGCTATCAACTTCAGCTTTAAACAGCTGTTAAGTCTTGCCCAAATAATCTCACATGCAGCTTCAATTTCTATCTTGGTGGATTTTGTTTCTTGTCTACTGTGACAAATGCAGCACTTCCATTTTCCGTTTGCCTATATTTATGATATTCACTTACTTTTTCTTTAGAAGTCTCACTAATATCAATTTCAGCTTTCAGCAGCTTCCTGTACCTCGTAATATGTGAGCTTCACTGATTTTCGTAAGCGCTTCAATCTCTTGGCATTTCGTCGAATGATTCGTCAGTTTGCCATTAGGATTTTAATAGTCTCACCTTTGGGACGCACTTTTTCCGATCTTACACTGATACTTATGGGTTTTTCTAGAGCTATCTTTATCTAAATTGGATGGACGGTCGCCTAATCTAAGAAACCGTTGTTTGCAACCCCCACACATTCAGCTATCTGAGTAGTAGTCTGTGATGTGTAATAAAGAGTCTAACATAAGTCACGACACTCACCTCGATTTTATTGCCTACTGCGCCAGCAGCGCGCCAAACGGCCAGTGAGTTAAACTGTTGGGTTCGAAGCTATCGTGAAACCGAAAGCGAATAGTTGTTGTTTGTTTTGATTTGTACAATGGTTTTTAGAAATGGGAGTGGAGCGTAGCGTAGCGCAATAAATTGCAGCAAAAACAAGAAGACACCACATAGGTCTTTGTTTAGGTTTCCTAAGACCCTGATGGGTATATATCACTATGTTACTATACTGTATCGTCAGGATTCACTTGCAAACTACATGTATATTGATGAAAATGTTTCGTTTTAGGGGCATGAAATTGCTAGTGAATAGCAGACGTGAAGATCTTGTGAAAAAATATCCTGTTTACCTTTATAATAATGTTAAGTTTTATCCGCTACACGTAGAACAAAACCAGTTCACGAACAGAGACAATAATAGACTTGTGTGGAATGCAGTTAACCACTTTGTTTGACATTCCAAATAAGCCACCTCAACTGACAATGAAGAGGAAACTGCTACAAAGGTTCGGCAATCCGTCTAAAGTAGTAGAACACCCCTGTGGCACAGAAGCAGCCAGTTCAACTCTCCGTATATCAGTGCCAGATGCATCTGAATCATCAACACAGACCTGCTTTAACAATGAAATGATAAAATTAACCCTCTAACAGTGGGGTGAAGTTTCCTGACATAAACGGTAAGGTGGGGTTGGATCAGTCCCCACCATCCAAATATCGATTTTTTGGGGTAAAATAAAAAATGAATAATGGGAATTTTTTTTATTATCAATTAAACACATATAACATTTGTTATAACATCAAGTTTTTTATTTTTATAGTCAATAAGTAAGAATATAAAGTACTTTGGAAAAAAATGGGAACTTGATTACAAAAAAATACCTTAACAGAAATATTCTCTATAAAATTATTGAAAACATAGTAAAAATCAATAGATTCAGTCATCAACTAGGAACTTGAGTGCTTTAGAAATTCTAAAGATAGGAACTAAATGAGAAACATCTCTTAATAATTGTAGAAAATAGTTATGGTGTCAGCAGTTTCGAAATATAAAGTTCTCAATAATAAATGTCTTTGTACACATAATGTAATAGGAACAAATAATAAATGTATAATGTTATCCTGGAAACGATCACATACAGCCCTGAAAATACATATTTGACACAATTTATCACATCTCAGTTTCTTTACAGCAGGGCATATAATAACTTTATGCTCCCCACATATAGAACGATTACACTTACTACAAAAAGCATTTCCCTTCCAATCTTTTGGTCTGTCAGAAAACTCACATCTTCTTTTCTTTAGTGGCTGTGCTTGGGTAGGCTTGTCTAATTCGATTGGTTCTTTTTCTAAAAGTTTTCCAATAGACGAACGGAGCTCACGGGGAAGATGTCTGTTATTCAACCTCTTTTCCATAAGAGGTTTTGTCAAAGAGAGCGCAAGATTTTTGAGAAATGATATTCTAGTGTCATTTGAAAAGCTGTCCATTTTGCTATTGCCTTTGTATGATAAGACTATAGCAGCGATGTCTAAAACGGCATAAAAGTACCGCATGGGCCATCTTCTCGATTTTCTTTTTGTGGTCCTGCTGTGGCAAAGCATATCTAATACATCGACCCCTCCATTAGTTAGATTGTAGAACTCCACAATTTTAGACTTATTTGATTTTTCATTTATCTCTCCAGAGAAGTGCATAGACGATATCAGTAAAACTTTTTTATTTTTCTTTGGGGTATGTGACACCAAAGTTTTGTCGTCCTGATACATAAATGTTGAAGAGCGTACTAGAGCAGAAAGCAGCATTCATGGTGATATGCCGGCCGATGTGCCGTGCGGTTCTAGGCGCTGCAGTCTAGAACCGCGAGATCGCTACAGTCGCAGGTTCGAATCCTGCCTCGGGCATGGATGTGTGTGATGTCCTTAGGTTAGTTAGGTTTAAGTAGTTCTAAGTTCTAGGGGACTAATGACCTCAGAAGTTGAGTCCCATAGTGCTCAGAGCCATTTGATAGTTGTATTTGCGGTTTGTTCCTCCTCAATGTACCTACAAATGTGAGTTTCTTTTGGAGGAGGGCGTCAGTCACCTCCAGTGAGGAGAACCAATTGTCCGCTGTAATGTTTCTATTAGAACCACTGATAGATTCCGTGAGGCGCAAAACATACTGGGTAGGTAAAGGCAAATCTCCAGGTCTCCTCTTTATTCTGTTGTCCTTGCCAGTGTATGGAATGCCACGCAAAAAATAGAATGTCCTTGCGTCGCATAGCGACATTATTTTCAACCAATATTTGTCGGGTTTCAATGGGATATACGTTTTGAATGGATAGGCACCTCGAAAACTCATAAGAGTCTCATCTTCTGTGACATATTCAGATGGACTATAATTTTTTTCACTGTTAGATTCAAACATGTCCCACACTTCTCTGAAAGCCGCAAATTTGTCGTTGATTTTTCTGGCCTCTCTGGTGGCTCTATCGTCGAAGCGGAGGTTTTCTAGAAGAAATGCAAACCTTTTCTTGCACATAGTGCAACGGAATACCGGAGGTCCATAGGTTGCTGAGAACATCTCATCTACACTGGGCATAGAATTTTTTAGGACACCACTCCTGAAGAGAAGGCCCATCAACCCTTTTATTTCAACGCTCTCTGTTGGTGAATGAAACCACTGGACCGTATTGTACTTTTGCCTAGATTTCTCGATTTCAAGATTTGTGTACAAAACAATTTTTTCTATAATTTTCGAATCTATAAATAATAAAAATATTTCCAATTCACTAGTGACCTCCCTTGCTTCCCCACGTGGTCCAGAGAGATGAGTAATAATATTTGACGCTGGTGTCCTAGAAAATTTTGAATGGATGGGTTTGTTGGTCCACATTGTCTCTAAGTCTTTACCTAGCTCAAAATTTCTCTTATCATCTACATCTGACAGAGAATGATCAAACTCAACTGCTCCTTCCGCACAATGGAATACATCATCCTCGTCATCAGTATTAGATAACACATCATCCTTGATTTCTGAACAGTTTTCTGCATCTATATTGTCGCCATCCTCTGACTCAGCCTCCTGTCGGAGAAACTCGTAGTATATCTCCTCAGGAGTTCTAAGGAGTTGGTGCGCCATTTTAGTAAGATACTAGTAGAGAAAACAAAACTTAGTGTGATATAAACATCAGTAGGGGGTTGAATCCTCCCCACAAAAGAAACTACTAAGTGTGACATAAACAGTAAGGTGGGGTCAGATCCAACCCGAGTGCAGGTAATGTAGGTTTCGGATAGAGAGAGTAGCTGCAGGTCACTCACCAGACTGACGTGCCCTCCTCGGCGTTCTCGGGACGACTGGCTGGTAAGGTAGCTGGAACCAAAGCACTCTCAGAAAAGGGAGTGGGGAGTTATAAACAAAAGAGACTCGCTGGGGTCGGATCCAACCCCAATCTTACCGTTAGAGGATTAAGTGCAATTATTCATAACTAGAAAAAGCGTGCGGAGTATCAGAAGGTGGAGGTCGCTAGACTTCGTGCACAATTGTTATGGGACAAGGTCAAGTACAGAAGTAACAGAAAGTGTATGAGCAGGACCAAGTGAAGAAGGACAAACATATTTTGAAGACTATAGGAACCCGCTATTTTAAAGAAAGATGCCCTTGACTTGTTGTTAAGCCAGATTAGCATGCCATCTGCTAGATGGAAAGACGAAAATAAACTGTTTGCTCTAAATTTATTATATTACAGCACTCAGGCAAACAAGTTTTGTCAGAATGTTTTATGTAACCTCAGCCTGTACATTACAGAGGCATACAAATAAAATGTGGGTTAAGTGACAATATATTCCACCTTTTAATGCAGAAGGTACAGCAATTCTCCGATACTGATAAACTAGTGCATGTATCACTGGATATAACGTCTGTAATGGCAAATTTGACATACGACAGCGGTTTTAACAGTGTTATTGGCTTAGGGGACTTGGGGTTTACACTCACAGTATATTTCCCCCACTATATGGCAGTTGCTTGTCCCACTTAGAATAATGTAAAGATGAAGGTCATGCTTGTGGCAACAGGTGGCAATGACTGAAACACAGAAGGCCTACGCAAAGACAAGTGGGGTGTCGATCCCTTTTGCATGTAGAGATGTCTGTGCTTCTTATGTGTGAATCTATGTGTTTATATTCCGTTGGTATCAACGAGGTAAGCTACAGTTCTATCCAGTGTCACAAGTGTTTCTTCACAAATGTGTTGTCACTGGATTCATGATTTTTATCCATACTTGCACTTACTTTAGAATCATCTTGAGAAACATCTATGTCTTCTGATATTACACAAACTCTTGGAGATCAAATAATAATTCAAATATTTCGTTAACCACGCAGGAAAGGGATGCAAAACAAACATCATGCTTGCGACACATCTGAAGTTCTCCTTTTTCGCCGGTTGAAGGGCTAGTGTCGCTCTAGTCAAACGGTAATGACTTTTACAACAACAAGTGTCGCGACTATTATATTAGACTGTGATAGTGAACACCTGATCTGCAGTGAGCCATATACAATATCCATCCTATGCCAGTGGTTTTGAATGTCTGGATTGGATCTAGTTTTAGAGCAAATCCTACTGAAGGACTCAGCGTCATAACAAATACAATTATACATCCTAGCACAACAACTGCAGCTTGGACAAAGCTAAGGATATTAAAGAATATTAATTTAGTGTCTTCAGTCTAACCTAACCTAACCTAACGTATACTAGACCAAACTAAATTGAAGAAAACTAAAGCAACCTATCAAAAGCTAATGTAAACTAAACGAAACCAACGCAACTTAACCTAACCTAAAGGCATTGGCACACGAGTTAGCTAATTTCGACATGGTACTCTACGAGTTTTGTGGCATCACTTCCTGCTATTTCGCATTCGTCATGTGAAACAGATACATTCGTGAAGAAACACTTGTGACACTGGATAGAACTGTAGCTTACCTCGTTGATATCAACGGAATATAAACACATAGATTCACACATAAGAACCACAGACATCTCTACATGCAAAAGGGATCGACACCCCACTTGTCTTTCCGTAGGCCTACTGTGTTTCAGTCATTGCCACCTGTTGCCACAAGCACGACCTTCATCTTTACATGATTCTAAGTGGGACAAGCAACTGCCAAATAGTGGTGGAAATATACTGTGAGTGTAAACCCCAAGTCCTCGAAGCCAATAACACTGTTAAAAGCGCTGTCGTATGTCAAATTTGCCATTACAGACGTTATATCCAGTGATATATGCACTAGTTTATCAGTATCGGAGAACTGCTGTACCTTCTGCATTAAAAGGTGGAATATATTGTCACTTAACCCACATTTTATTTGTATGCCTCTGTAATGTACACACTGAGGTTACATAAAACATTATGACAAAACTTGTTTGCCTGAGTGCTGTAATACAATAAATTTAGAGCAAACAGTTTATTTTCGCCTTCCATCTAGTAGATGGCATGCTAATCTGGTTTAACAACAAGTCAAGGGCATCTTTCTTTAAAATAGCGGGTTCCTATAGTCTTCAAAATATGTTTGTCTTTCTTCACTTGGTCCTGCTCATACACTTTCTGTTGCTGTCTGCAATATCACGGCACTGAGCCTTGTAAAGTTGAACAAATACGAAGGAAGAACATTAGTTACGTCACAAGCAGAAAGAAAAATGCTATACTGTATATGTTGTATTCACTGGCAGCTGTAATATAATAAAAATATATAATTAAAAAAATAATTTAAAGGAAAAGGAATGGAAGAAATTGATTGGTAATTGTCCTTTCACTTTCAATGAAGGGAGAATATTAGTACAATTGCATTATTTTGAAATGTTCTGCGTGTACACAATTGTGCTACTGTTCATTCACTTTACCTTGCGTCGTTTCTTTTTCTGTGTGCATCCCTGTACATATATTAATTATATTTCTCGTCTTCTGAAAGCTTCTCCTTCTGTTAATTTTACGAAAATATGACCGTGGACTTCTTTTCCTCCGCACAGTTGTAGATGCAGGCAGCCGACTCCAGGAAACATCAGTGACTCCCAAGTTGATGCAAAATATGAAGGAATTTTTCTTGACGTGGTTGTATTTCACTTTAATAAAAATACTTAACACTGTTATTAAGTATTCTCTTATTCAGAAACACATATGATACAAAAGACACTGTTATTAAGTCTTCTCTTATTCAGAAACACATATGATACAAATACTCGTAACCCGTCATACTCCGAGCAGTACAGCATAACAGAACATCTACATACCAGAGAGTCTGACTGAGACTGTCTAGAACAAAATGAAAGTCCCTTCATTTGTCTGTGCCCCACCGCGCATTCACAATTGACGTCTTTGCCAATGCTTATGATGGATCGGTGTTTCAATTTTCTTTTTAAAATAAACATTAACTTTACGGTATACTGGGGGTTCTTCATCATGTACCTACACATAGCCCACATCAGTGGTTTTTATGTTATACATGTTATTCTGAACATAATGACGTTTCTAAGTACTCACACATTGAATGTCTTGGGGAATGAGTCGTTATTGCTACAATTTGTTGTAATAGAATGACGGGAAACGTCATATTAGTAGTTCATGATGCTTCATACTTAGTAATTTTCGCATTATAACTTAATACATGTTGCGAGAGTAAGCTGTTATAAGGCAGTGGTCGATAGAAGATTCATGATAACGTGTCGTTCTTATTAGGTTTAGTTATAGTTAAATATGAACTAACAATATCCTTTAAAATACTATAACATAAAATACGATTTTTGTGACATTCCCGTAAATATGGGAAATATAGTGAGGGTCAGAGTAGTTTAGTTGCTTGAAGTGCCATGCTACGAAGCAGAAATTCAGAAAGTGGCCGGCCGGAGTGGCCGAGCGGTTCTAGGCGTTACAGTCTGGAACCGCGCGATCGCTACGGTCGCAGGTTCGAATCCTGCCTCGGGCATGGATGTGTGTGAATGTCCTTAGGTTAGTTAGGTTTAAGTAGTTCTAAGTTCTAGGGGACTGATGACCTCAGCAGTTAAGTCCCATAGTGCTCAGAGCCATTTGAACCATTCAGAAAGTGGTGGGTTTGGATCCTGTCATACGCTATTTTTTCCACTTTTGCATTTTCTAAAAGGTTGTATGACTACATAGGAAATTAACACAGATTATTTCTGTAACACTGGACGTTAGGTAAATATAAGAGCGCTCTCTGTCTCTGTGTCTGTTCGATGTGGTGAACTTTTATAACACTTTACAAGCTGAACATGTATCTTTTTTTTTCATCCTATTATACAGAGGGGTCCAAAAAAATGTATCCACTGTTTAAAAGTCCATAACTGGCAAACTAATTGACGGAGTTGTCTCATCTTTGGTAGCGTAATAGTTTGTAGTTTCAGCAATCGCCACACAAGCGTTGTATTGCGTTGTTCTGTTTTGTCAGATGACAGTCGCCAGATAGTCAGTGTTTTGTTCTTAGTTGCACCTAGTTACTCGAGTAAACATGGCTGGCGCAAGGCTTACATTCGATGAAAGGAAGTCAGTTTTGATGTGGTATTTTAAGTACGAAAACATTAATGAGGTTCAACGGCAATGGCGAAATGAGCATCAAACAGAGCCACCGACACATTTAACGATTCGTCGCATTCGAGACAAATTTGAAGCCGAAGGCTGTGTTAAAGATGTACACAAACAACGACCTGGACGACCTGTAACAGTAACAAGTCCAGCTAACTCCCGTCGTGTGTTACAACAATTCACTCGCTCACCACAGAAGTCTGTGAGACAGTGTGCCCGTGAAACTGGAGTGAGTCGCTCAAGTGTTCGCCGAATTTTGAAGACAGTAAAGTGGAAGTGCTACATCCCACGATTGCTACACGTAATGAACGAGGATGACCCAGATAGTAGAATGGAGTACTGCGCGTGGTTTACTAACATGGCTCGCAACGATGAAGAGTTTGCAGAGATGATTGTGTGGTCTGATGAGGCACAGTTCAAACTCAATGGTACAGTAAATCGCCACAATCGCACCCACTGGGGGGGCCGAAAATCCGAACGTCCATGTAAACAAAGCTGTGAATTTGCCAGGAGGAAATGTGTGGTGCGGGTTGTCTCACTGGGGCTTGATTGGGCCATTTTTTTGACGGCACAGTTACCGGTGAGGCGTACCTTCAGAAGCTTCAGACATCCATTTTACCTGCCATCCGAGACTTGTCTGGAGACGGAAGAGTTTACTTTCAACAAGATGGTGCCCCAGCCCACTACCAAAATCGTGTTAGGGCGTATCTCGACGAAAATCGACCAGGAAGATGGATAGGCCGTAGAGGTGCTGTGGAGTATCCACCCCGGTCCCTCACCTAACTCCTCTGGACTTTTACCTGTGGGGAACACTAAGGGACGTCATTTATCGACAAAAGCCACGCACATTGGATGAACTTCGAGAATCCATAGTACATTCATGCGCAAATATCCAACTGAACACGTTGCAGTCAGTGGTTCGTGCTGCAGTTCGGTGGTATCGTTTGTGTGTGGATGTTAATGGTTACAATTTCGAACACCTACAGTGATATCTTTAAGTTGGACTTTAAGCTACACTTTCACCAAAAATGAGACAACTCCCTCAATTAGTTTGCAAGTTATGGACTTTTAAACAGTGGATACATTTTTTGGACCCCTCTGTATGTCCATGGATATTTAATTTTTTTTATGTATATCTCACTCAGAACAACACGATTAACATATGGTCATGTAAGGAAATGCGTGTTTTCACAGGAATTCGTATTCGACTCGCTTCCATTTTCATAAACAAACTGCCACCGGATATTTGAAAATCGCACCCATTGGAAATCGCACCCAGTCAGAAATGTGCGAAATTCGCACCCAGTTTTGCTGGAAGCTAGCTGCTCAAGGGCAGAGCGTACCTGTGCCCCCGGGAGTCCTCATCCACTGGAAACAACCCTTGTGCGACTCGGGAAGTCCTGACCCCTTGGCTAATGACTAAGAGTGTGAGTCTAGCTTTCGGAGTGTTCAGCTCATTCTCATTGTGTCTCTGTGTGCTTAAGCGTTCGATATGGAATTGCCAACAACCACCCACGGTAAACCATGTGCCCACTATGATGGTTACTCGTTCATTGTAAAGAGAACCAAAGCAGATGCGACTGAGATATGGCGCTGTTCGAAAAGTAGAACTACGTATTACCGAGGAATACTTAACACTAAACACTGCACAGTGCTTAGTTCAAACGAGCATCAATGTGGGGCACCAGATGATGCTCGCTTAGAAGTAAAAATGACGTTGAATCAGGCGAAGAAGAGATCACGAGAGGAAGAGACTTCGATTTCTGAGATATATACCGAACAGTTAGGCGACATGCACAATCGAGGGTACGATTTTGTTACCGAAATGTCAGAACAGCAAGCAATGAAGAGGCTATTATACATGCACCAGGCCAAATCACACGGCAATCAGAAAGAGCCAGAAACTCTACAAGAAGCTGATTTTCAAGCATAGTTATTAACCATGAATGACGGCAGCAGTTTTGGTTCAAATGGCTCTGAGCACTAAGGGACTTAACATCTGAGGTCATCAGTCCCCTAGAACTTAGAACTACTTACACCTAACTAACCTAAGGACATCACACACATCCATGCCCGAGGCAGGATTCGAACCTGCGACCGTAGTGGTCACGCGGTTCCAGACTGAAGCGCCTAGAACCGCACGGCCACTAGCTGCCGGCGGCAGCAGTTTTCTCTTAAATGATGACAGCTTTGGAGATAGGATCCTAGGTTTTAGGGTAAAAGCAGGAAGAGAGGCTTTAAAGACTAAACAATACTTTTTTATGGATGGGAGTTCAAATGCTGTAGCAAGCAATTTTCACAAATATATACTACTCATGCAGACTTCGGAAGTTCAAAGTAAGAAACAAACATCTATCCGGTGGCTTTTGCACTCTCACCACATAAAAGAAAAGAAACATATCCGTCTTTTCTGCAATGTTGTGGATAATGTACCAGAATGGAAACCTAATAATGTCACCATTGATTTCGAAACATCTGCGATTTCTACGCTAAAAATTGTGATCGCGCCGGTTGAAATGCATGGCTGCCACTTCTTTACGAAGAAATCTCTGTGGGGGAAAGCGCAAGACTTGGGACTTACTTGCGATTACAGAGAGAACGAAGAAGTAAGGCTGCAAATTCGCTTGTGTGCTCCTCTGGCGTCCCTTCGACCTGAGGATGTCTGCGATGGCTGGCTCGTGATACATTCACGAGCACCGGATATCGCCAAGCTTTCTCAGTTTTTCGACTATTTGGTAGATAGATTGTTGGAAAATGATGAAAACCCGATCAGCTTTTGGAACTGCTGCAGACGGCGCGATCGTACCACCAACGCTGCAGAAGGTTGGCACAACAAAATTAATAATATTCTCGGAAAATCGAATCCTAAAATTGACGACGTGATCGAGTACGCGATGACAGAAGCAGAGAACTCGGAATGTGCATCAAAGAGGTCAGAATTAAGTGAGGAAGGCAAACGAAAAAAACAGTTTATACGAAACCTGATGAAAGGCTAGAAAAAATAGTAGAAAAGTATGTAGAGGATGGTCACATCAGGGCTTGTTTGAAAGCAATCTCCTATTTCCAAAAATTTGCGTGAAGCCCTATATTAGTGTTGGACGACATACAGGGTGTTACAAAAAGGTACGGCCAAACTTTCAAGAAACATTCCTCACACACAAATAAAGAAAAGATGTTATGTGGACGTGTATCCGGAAACGCTTAATTTCCATGTTAGAGCTCATTTTAGTTTCCTCAGTATGTACAGTACTTCTTCGATTCACCGCCAGTTGGCCCAATTGAAGGGAGGTAATGTTGACTTCGGTGCCTGTGTTGACATGCGACTCATTGCTCTACAGTACTAGCATCAAGCATATCAGTACGTAGCATCAACAGGTTAGTGTTCATCACGAACGTGGTTTTGCAGTCAGTGCAATGTTTACAAATGCGGATTTGGCAGATGCTCATTTGATGTATGGATTAGCACGGGGCAATAGCCGTGGCGCGGTACGTTTGTATCGAGACAGATTTCCAGAACGAAGGTGTCCCGACAGGAAGACGTCGAAGCAATTGATCGGCGAGCATGGAACATTCCAGCCTATGACTCGCGACTGGGGAAGACCTAGAACGACGAGGACACCTGCAATGGACGAGGCAATTCTTCGTGCAGTTGACGATAACCCTAATGTCAGCGTCAGAGAAGTTGCTGCTGTACAAGGTAACGTTGACCACGTCACTGTATGGAGAGTGCTACTGGAGAACCAGTTGTTTCCGTACCATGTACAGCGTGTGCAGGCACTATCAGCAGCTGATTGGCCTCCACGGGTACACTTATGCGAATGGTTCATCCAACAATGTGTCAATCCTCATTTCAGTGCAAATGTTCTCTTTACGGATGAGGCTTCATTCCAACGTGATCAAATTGTAAATTTTCACAGTCAACATACACTCGTGGAAATTGAAATAAGAACACCGTGAATTCATTGTCCCAGGAAGGGGAAACTTTATTGACACATTCCTGGGGTCAGATACATCACATGATCACACTGACAGAACCACAGGCACATAGACACAGGCAACAGAGCATGCACCATGTCGGCACTAGTACAGTGTATATCCACCTTTCGCAGCAATGCAGGCTGCTATTCTCCCATGGAGACGATCGTAGAGATGCTGGATGTAGTCCTGTGGAACGGCTTGCCATGCCATTTCCACCTGGCGCCTCAGTTGGACCAGCGTTCGTGCTGGACGTGCAGACCGCGTGAGACGACGCTTCATCCAGTCCCAAACATGCTCAATGAGGGACAGATCCGGAGATCTTGCTGGCCAGGGTAGTTGACTGACACCTTCTAGAGCACGTTGGGTGGCACGGGATACATGCGGACGTGCATTGTCCTGTTGGAACAGCAATTTCCCTTGCCGGTCTAGGAATGGTAGAACGATGGGTTCGATGACGGTTTGGATGTACCGTGCACTATTCAGTGTCCCCTCGACGATCACCAGTGGTGTACGGCCAGTGTAGGAGATCGCTCCCCACACCATGATGGCGGGTGTTGGCCCTGTGTGCCTCGGTCGTATGCAGTCCTGATTGTGGCGCTCACCTGCACGGCGCCAAACACGCATACGACCATCATTGGCACCAAGGCAGAAGCGACTCTCATCGCTGAAGACGACACGTCTCCATTCGTCCCTCCATTCACGCCTGTCGCGACACCACTGGAGGCGGGCTGCACGATGTTGGGGCGTGAGCGGAAGACGGCCTAACGGTGTGCGGGACCGTAGCCCAGCTTCATGGAGACGGTTGCGAATGGTCCTCGCCGATACCCCAGGAGCAACAGTGTCCCTAATTTGCTGGGAAGTGGCGGTGCGGTCCCCTACGGCACTGCGTAGGATCCTACGGTCTTGGCGTGCATCCGTGCGTCGCTGCGGTCCGGTCCCAGGTCGACGGGCACGTGCGCCTTCCGCCGACCACTGGCGACAACATCGATGTACTGTGGAGACCTCACGCCCCACGTGTTGAGCAATTCGGGGGTACGTCCACCCGGCCTCCCGCATGCCCACTATACGCCCTCGCTCAAAGTCCGTCAACTGCACATACGGTTCACGTCCACGCTGTCGCGGCATGCTACCAGTGTTAAAGACTGCGATGGAGCTCCGTATGCCGCGGCAAACTGGCTGACACTGACGGCGGCGGTGCACAAATGCTGCGCAGCTAGCGCCATTCGACGGCCCACACCGCGGTTCCTGGTGTGTCCGCTGTGCCGTGCGTGTGATCATTGCTTGTACAGCCATCTCGCAGTGTCCGGAGCAAGTATGGTGGGTCTGACACACCGGTGTCAATGTGTTCTTTTTTCCATTTCCAGGAGTGTATGTGGGCTGACGAGAAACCACACGCTATTGTGCAATCACGTCATCAACACAGATTTTCTGTGAACGTTTGGGCAGGCATTGTTGGTGATGTCTCGATTGGGCCCCATGTTCTTCCACCTACGCTCAATGGAGCTCGTTATCATGCTTTCATAAGGGATACTCTACCCGTGCTGCTAGAACATGGGCCTTTACAAGTACGACACAACATGTGATTCATGCACGATGGATCTACTGCACATTTCAGTCGAAGTGTTCGTACGCTTCTCAACAAGAGGTTCGGTGACCGATGGATTGGTAGAGGCGGACCAATTCCATGGCCTCCACGCTCTCCTGATCTCAACCGTCTTGAATTTCATTTATGGGGGCATTTGAAAACTCTTGTCTACGCAACCCCGGTACCAAATGTAGAGACTCTTCGTGCTCGTATTGTGGACGGCTGTGATACAATACGCCATTCTCCAGCGCATCAGGGATTCCATGCGACGGAGGGTGGATGCATGTATCCCCGCTAACGGAGGACATTTTGAACATTTCCTGTAAGAAAGTGTTTGAAAAACACGCTGGTACGTTCTGTTGCTGTGTGTTTCCATTCCATGATTAATGTGATTTGAAGAGAAGTAATAAAATGAGCTCTAACATGGAAAGTAAGCGTTTCCGGACACATGTCCACATAACATATTTTCTTTCTTTGTATGTGAGGAGCGTTTCCTGAAAGTTTGGCCGTACCTTTTTGTAACACCCTGTATATGAGAAGAAAGTACAAAATGTAAATTAATCATAGTAACTTACAAATTTAAAAATAAAATATAAAATTTTAAAAATTAAATACAAAAAATAAAAAAAACATGAAGAAACTGATTTTAAACAGGCCTAAATGATAGTCTGCTCTTGCCATTTAGCCAGTCCAAAGCCTGGATAAAGTGTGATGGGAGTCTGTTTATTACGAAGAATTCATAGACGTAACATTATCACTTCCTATAAGAAACGACGTTTAATGTATGGAGTACTGTGATTGGCTATTTGATATTTTTTTTATTTTCTCTCTGACGCAATCATAACATTTTTACATATTGCCTCTATTGGCCAACGTCATCCACAAGGTTGGCGCCGGTGGTGACACCTGCAACGTGCTGACAAGAGGAAAGTTTCCAAACGATTTATCATGCACAAACAGCAGTTGACCGGCGTTGCCTGGCGAAACGTTGTTGTGATGCCTCGTGTAAGGAGGAGCAATGGGTACCATCACGTTTCCGACTTTGATAAAGGTCGAATTGTAGCCTATCGCGATTCGGTTTATCGTATCGCGACATTGCTGCTCGAGTTAGTCGAGATCCAATGACTATTAGCAGAATATGGAATCGGTGGGTTCAGGAGGATAACACGGAACGCCGTGCTGGATCCCAACGGCCTCGTGTCACTAGCAGTCGAGATAACAGGCACCTTATCCGCATGGCTGTAACGGATCGTGCAGTCACGTCTCGATCCCTGAGTCAACAGATGGGGACGTTTGCAAGACAACAACCATCTGCACGAACAGTTCGACGACGTTTGCTGCAGCATGGACTATCAGCTCGGAGACCATGGCTGCGGTAACCCTTGACGCTGCATCACAGACAGGAGGGCCTGCGATGGTGTACTCAACGACGAACCTGGGTGCACGAATGGCAAAACGTAATTTTTTCGGATGAATCCTCGTTCTCGCTTCCCACGCCCGGGTTCCCGGGTTCGATTCCCGGCGGGGTCAGGGATTTTCTCTGCCTCGTGATGGCTGGGTGTTATGTGCTGTCCTTAGGTTAGTTAGGTTTAAGTAGTTCTAAGTTCTAGGGGACTGATGACCATCGTTGTTAAGTCCCATAGTGCTCAGAGCCATCGGATGAATCCAGGTTCTGTTTACAGAATCATGATGGTCGCATCCGTGTTTGGCGACATCGCGGTGAACGCCCATTGGAAGCGTGTATTCGTCACCGCCATACTGGCGTATCACCCGGCGTGATGGTACGGGGTGACATTGGTTACACACCTCGGTCACCTCTTGTTCGCATTGACGGCACTTTGAACAGTGGACGTTACATTTCAGACGTGTTACGACCCGTGGCTCTACCCTTCATTCGATCCCTGCGAAACCCTGCATTTCAACAGGATAATGCACTACCGCATGTTGCAGGTCCTTTACGGTCGTTTCTGGATACAGAAAATGTTCGACTGCTGCCCTGGTCAGGACATTCTCCAGATCTCTCACCAATTGGAAACGTCTGGTCAATGGTGGCCGAGCAACTGACTCGTCATAATACGCCAGTCACTACTCATGATGAACTGTGTTATCGTGTTGAAGCTGCATGGGCAGCTGTATTTGTACACGCCATCCAAGCTCTGTTTGACTGAATGCCCAGGCGTATCAAGGCTGTTATTACGGCCAGAGGTGGTTGTTCTGGGTACTGATTTCTCAGGATATATGCACCCAAATTGCGTGAAAATGTAATCACATGGCAGTTCTAGTATAATATATTTGTCCAATGAATACCCGTTTATCATCTACATTTCTTCTTGGTGTAGCAATTTTAATGGCCAGTAGTATATGATATACTATCTGTAGTTATGAGCCATACTTTATTTTACGTTTATTTAAAAGTATGCTATTGACAAGTAGAAGAGATACGATTTTTAAAAACATCTAATTTAAAAATCGTAAAATAAAGTATGGCTCATAACTACGAATAGTATATCATATATATGTAATGCAAAGTACATAACATGTGTTGTCGCATATGTGCGAAGATGAAGGCGCCCTGTACAAGGGCTGCGCATATATAGCGCTAGGTGTGACGTGAGAAGCCGTGTACAGCTAATTTCACCTATATTCGTGCCTAGCCCTGGACGTTTAGTTACTATGACAACGAGTCTTAGATACATTACATGTACCATATGCTGATCTATGGCTGTGGACCATATTTTTCTTTGTGTTTATTTTAATGTATTCCATGTGAAGTAGAAGTGGTTATATCTTTAAATCCTGTGTTTGTAAATTGGTTCTTCTGTCTTCGATTGTAGGCTCTGAAGATATAGAACTAAATAAAAATGATCTAATAAAAAAAATGACCACTTCTCATAATAAGTAATGTGGCATTACGAATCTTATTCGATCATTACTAATCCTCTTTACCTGTACGTCACGTAAAAGTACGTTTACACGGACTGCAAAAATTGGCTATTGCTGACAATATAGGCTGGGAGTGTTGTCTGGCAATATCACGACCACATGAATTGCAGATAAATGTATGGCAACATTGCCGGCCACTGTTGCCCAACAATGTTTGCGGCAAAAGATTTCCTGGCCAAATGCACTTACATGAGCCACGCTATGGCCGCGTAATGAACAAAAGCAAGATAGTGGATGTGAGTGGAGCTCTCCTACATTTGCATTCTACAAGGAAAACAACGAGCAAGATCAATAGAAATAGGGCACCATGGATGCGTTCTTTTTTAAAGCAGGTGAACTACTTCCAAAACTTCAGCTTGTTAACTGATACTGAGAACATGCCTTTTACAGAATGCTGAAATCCGATTTCGAATATATCGTTTAAAAGTAATTCGTCCGAGAATTGGTAAAACCAATAGCACTACTATCTACTATATATGAGTTGCAACCGCTCAGTTTTCGGCTAGTGGGGGTTGATACAGAGGTCTGATATTCCTCTTTCAAGAGCTGAAAAAATACATTTTTAAAAGTTTACACCAGAGATGCTAGTTATTTGGTGTTGACTAACAAATTTCGGGCTGTGCCTGTTTTCAGATGCCACCTGTTACAGAGAAAGAAATTTGTAACAAGTCGATGCGTCGAATGTGGATAATAAATGTAGCCTTTCAGTATAGTATGGTTCATAGGGCAACTACTTGCGTATTTTGTATTTAGGATGTGTTTGGCGTGGACAGTTGTATTTATGTCGTAACACTTACATGTATCTCAGATATGCGTTAAAATATGTCACAATTGTAGTTACGCCTTACTGTATTATGTTAACATATCTGCCTAACATAAATTTTCCTTAATTGTTGTGCCTTCATTACCCAACATTATGTGATTCACGTGTCAACGATATGTTATATACAATGGAGAAGTTCCTCAATGAACAACACTATGCGCCACGCTAACTTATTTGTCGTAAACATTTTCACAGTTTTGACAGATGCTAATTCAACGAATTTTATTACGTATTATACTGTATAATCTTTGATGTATTCAATTTAATTCGCGATTGTATTAAGGTCAATGACTATATCCAGTGAAGACAATGTTCCATCGCATCACAGTTGCACAATAAATATTTCATTTCCTTTCAGTACTATTTGAAAGCAAACATATTGTTTAATTTGTATTTAAGTGAAATCTACATACAATAGTACTCTGCTGTTATAATTCTCACTGTATTGATTGCGATTGATATGCTGATTAAAGTACTCCTGAAGGCTTCTATGAATCGTTTGTAGTCGCATATTTGATGATTAATGCATGGTGGAATGCTTTTCATGTGCTGATTAAGGCACTATGGAAATTTTCTATGATTTTTCTGCTGCGCGATTCTGTTTGTTGATTTAACATTTTTTCTGGAAGCTTAGTCGTTTGAATGTGGATATGAGATTTCTACAGGTATTTCTTCTAGCATGTCCATCAATTGGCCTTAGAAGACATCTGTAAAGTAGTAAATTTTCTCTCGATATTTTCAATGGAGTGTGTGCTGAAAATTGAAAGATTATTTTTGCGTCTGTTTATGTATCCTGTATATCTCGTTTTAAGGGGACCTGGAGTTCAACGGGCTGCATATCTACGTCTTGCTTTTATCGTGCCTTACTCTTGATTTACAATGCAAAGGAAGTTGCGGTTTTGTACCAACACTGAATGACATTAACTAAAAATGTACTAGGAAAGCTATTTAATTATCTGTTGTAGTTTAAGAAATACGACAATCTGTGTAACAGATGGTTCACTTTGAAGAAATTTGGTGAGTGTACTTCAAATCATTGTGAAGATATATGTACATAATGTCCTGATAATGTGGTTTCGAGAAAATGAGAAAAGGTTGTTCTCAGTGTTTCTGACTCACCGTATGCCTCTTTCGGAAGATTCCATCACCATTATTCTTGCCGGGCAGCTGCTTCTTCATCCTCTATAGACTTCTTCAGGAATCTTTTCCTTACTCTGGACCGTTAGCGCTGACTTTCGCAACCCTTTCAGCTTCAACTACATGCTGACAACCTTTGGCATTTAACACAACTATCATATTATTTCCTGGTTGGATGCCTAATTTGTCCGTTAGTTTTGTCTTGCTAATTACACCATTACTGAAACAGATGACAGCATCCATTACACATGAGTACTGTCAATCGAACAAACACTGTTTTTGGTACTCTTAGCCACACTCAGCTGTTGAAATTCTCATTAGGGTTTGATGTGTGGCCATATAAATATCTGATAAGTAATTTTGTATCTGCAACGTCCCTGTATATTGGCTTTATTGTTTCCATGACTGTGGCAGGCAAGAAATGTTTATGGTGATATCCCTTGCCTGTCGCGTGAGCGTGGCTGGTTCGCAGGCATTTGTTCAAATAGTGTTTAAGATCAAATCAACAATTGAAAAGTAGATAAAAATACATTTTTTGAAACGGGAGAAATTTGTCTTTCAGATGGTGACAAAAATATGTTTTCGAAAATTTCAGTAATTTCCGTCCAGGTCAGTCTGCCCAACGTAGGTTTATTACATTCGTTTTTTTAGCTGCCAGAAGAGTTATATCTTCATGTTTTGGCTATTTTATAAATGATGTTGGTGTCGAGTGTGTTTCTGTCAAAACTGCGATAGTACTCACAATAAATAAGACGGCGTAATCCAATGAGAACAAATTATCCACTGCATACAAACTATCGTTGTCATATGGCTCACATCATGCTGAATAATGAAGGTACCACAATTATATATATATATATATATATATATATATATATATATATATATATATATACACTCCTGGAAATTGAAATAAGAACACCGTGAATTCATTGTCCCAGGAAGGGGAAACTTTATTGACACATTCCTGGGGTCAGATACATCACATGATCACACTGACAGAACCACAGGCACATAGACACAGGCAACAGAGCATGCACCATGTCGGCACTAGTACAGTGTATATCCACCTTTCGCAGCAATGCAGGCTGCTATTCTCCCATGGAGACGATCGTAGAGATGCTGGATGTAGTCCTGTGGAACGGCTTGCCATGCCATTTCCACCTGGCGCCTCAGTTGGACCAGCGTTCGTGCTGGACGTGCAGACCGCGTGAGACGACGCTTCATCCAGTCCCAAACATGCTCAATGGGGGACAGATCCGGAGATCTTGCTGGCCAGGGTAGTTGACTTACACCTTCTAGAGCACGTTGGGTGGCACGGGATACATGCGGACGTGCATTGTCCTGTTGGAACAGCAAGTTCCCTTGCCGGTCTAGGAATGGTAGAACGATGGGTTCGATGACGGTTTGGACGTCCCGTGCACTATTCAGTGTCCCCTAGACGATCACCAGTGGTGTACGGCCAGTGTAGGAGATCGCTCCCCACACCATGATGCCGGGTGTTGGCCCTGTGTGCCTCGGTCGTATGCAGTCCTGATTGTGGCGCTCACCTGCACGGCGCCAAACACGCATACGACCATCATTGGCACTAAGGCAGAAGCGACTCTCATCGCTGAAGACGACACGTCTCCATTCGTCCCTCCATTCACGCCTGTCGCGACACCACTGGAGGCGGGCTGCACGATGTTGGGGCGTGAGCGGAAGACGGCCTAACGGTGTGCGGGACCGTAGCCCAGCTTCATGGAGACGGTTGCGAATGGTCCTCGCCGATACCCCAGGAGCAACAGTGTCCCTAATTTGCTGGGAAGTGGCGGTGCGGTCCCCTACGGCACTGCGTAGAATCCTACGGTCTTGGCGTGCATCCGTGCGTCGCTGCGGTCCGGTCCCAGGTCGACGGGCACGTGCACCTTCCGCCGACCACTGGCGACAACATCGATGTACTGTGGAGACCTCACGCCCCACGTGTTGAGCAATTCGGCGGTACGTCCACCCGGCCTCCCGCATGCCCACTATACGCCCTCGCTCAAAGTCCGTCAACTGCACATACGGTTCACGTCCACGCTGTCGCGGCATGCTACCAGTGTTAAAGACTGCGATGGAGCTCCGTATGCCACGGCAAACTGGCTGACACTGACGGCGGCTGTGCACAAATGCTGCGCAGCTAGCGCCATTCGACGGCCAACACCGCGGTTCCTGGTGTGTCCGCTGTGCCGTGCGTGTGATCATTGCTTGTACAGCCCTCTCGCAGTGTCCGGAGCAAGTATGGTGGGTCTGACACACCGGTGTCAATGTGTTCTTTTTTCTATTTCCAGGAGTGTATATATATATACAGGGTGGTCCATTGATAGTTACCGGGCCAAATATCCCACGAAATAAGCATCAAACGAGAAAACTACAAAGAACGAAACTCGTCTAGCTTGAAGGGGGAAACCAGATGACGCTATGGTTGGCCCGCTAGATGGCGCTGCCATAGGTCAAACGGATATCAACTGCGTTTTTTTTAAATAGGAACCCGAATTTTTACTACTTATTCGTGAAGTACGTAAAGAAATATGAATGTTTTAGTTGGACCACTTTTTTCGCTTTGTCATAGATGGCGATGTAACAGTCACAAACGTATAAGTACGTGGAATCACGTAACATTCCGTCAGTTCGGACGGTATTTGCTTCGTGATACATTACCCGTGTTAAGATGGACCGCTTACCAATTGCGGAAAAGGTGATATCGTGTTGATGTATGGCTATTGTGATCAAAATGCCCAACGGGCTTGTGCCATGTATGCTGCTCGGTATCCTGGACGACATCATCCAAGTGTCCGGACCGTTCGCCGGATAGTTACATTATTTAAGGAAACAGGAAGTGTTCAGCCACATGTGAAACGTCAGCCACGACCTGCAACAAATGATGATGCCCAAGTAGGTGTTTTAGCTGCTGTCGCGGCTAATCCGCACATCAGTAGCAGACAAATTGCGCGAGAATCGGTAATCTCAAAAACGTCGTTGTTGAGAATGCTATATCAACATCGATAGCACCCGTACCATATTTCTATGCACCAGGAATTGCATGTCGACGACTTTGAACGTCGTGTACAGTTCTACCACTGGGCACAAGAGAAATTACGGGACGATGACAGATTTTTTGCACGCGTTCTATTTAGCGGCGAAGCGTCATTCACCAACAGCGGTAACGTAAACCGGCATAATATGCACTATTGGGCAACGGAAAATCCACAATGGCTGCGACAAGTGAAACATCAGCGACCTTGGCGGGTTAATGTAGGGTGCGGCATTATGGAAGGAAGGATAATTGGCCCCCATTTTATGGATGGCAATCTAAATGGTGCAATGTACGCTGATTTCCTACGTAATGTCCTACTGATGTTACTGCAAGATGTTTCACTGCATGACATAATGGCGATGTACTTCCAACATGATGGATGTCCGGCACATAGCTCGCGTGCGGTTGAAGCGGTCCTGAATAGCTTATTTCATGACAGGTGTATTGGTCGTCGAAGCACCATATCATGGCCCGCACGTTCACCGGATCTGACGTCCCCGGATTTCTTTCTGTGGGGAAAGTTGAAGGATATTTGCTATCGTGATCCACCGAGAACGCCTGACAAAGTGCGTCAGCGCATTATCAGTGCATGTGCGAACATTACGGAAGGCGAACTACTCGTTGTTGAGAGGAATGTCGTTACACGTATTGCCAAATGCATTGAGGTTGACGGACATAATTTTGAGCATTTATTGCATTAATGTGGTATTTATAGGTAATCACACTGTAACAGCATGTGTTCTCAGAAATGATAAGTTCACAAAGGTACATGTATCACATTGGAACAACCGAAATAAAACGTTCAAACGTACCTACGTTTTGTATTTTAATTTAAAAAACCTACCTGTTACCAACTGTTCGTCTAAAATTGTGAGCCATATGTTTGTGACTATTACAGCGCCATCTATCACAAAGCGAAAAAAGTGGTCCAACTAAAACATTCATATTTCTTTACGTACTACACGAATATGTAATAAAAAATGGGGGGTCCTAATTTTAAACAACGCAGTTGATATCCATTTGACCAATGGCAGAGCCTTCTAGCGGGCCAACCATAGCGTCATCTGGTTTCCCCCTTCAAGCTAGACAAGTTTCGTTCTTTGTAGTTTTTTCGTTTGACGCTTATTTCGTGAGATATTTGGCCCGGTCACCATCAATTGTGTATCATATTGCACATACATTATTATTATTCTCGTGTCAGAAACATAGAGGCACATATAAATAAATTTTACACAGTTATGATTAAATTACTTTTGACCAAAACTTGGCCACTTCTAGTGCATTTTCTGTTGCTTGTTGAAGATCATATTCTGTACAGGAGACTGGGCACAATCGACACCGAAGCATGTGTCAGACTGTCTGTTTTTCTCCACAGTCACACCGAATTTCATTTGGATCAGTGTGTCCTCATCTCGCCAAGTTAACTTTTGATCTTCCAACTCTGGATCCCAGTCTATTCAAGGACTTCCAAGTTGTCCATTCCCCGTCATGGCTTGGAGATAAAGCTTCAACAACTCTTTTACAACCAGGGGGAAGGTAGGTCGTTGCCCTCATAGTTATAAACTAGCTTTTTCATCGGTGGTTCCAAGTTCCTATGATTTTTTAAGGAAACTCTTCCTTGACTTCAGTCGTTGCGGATGCAGCTCATGCCCCTACAGAGGATGGGTAATTTCCTTTCAAATAACTTCCGGGAATTCAGCCAGGTAACACTTTCAGCGACCGCCGATATTTCGGCGGGAGAACACCCCGCCATTTTCAAGGCAAACTGCAACGGACAGGCGGCGTACATGCAAATTTAATACCTCGGTCCTCGGACCCAAGCAGGAAAGATAACACACACACACTGAACACTAGTGCCACCAAAGATGGCCAAAGTCAGAGCTATCGATAGTGAGACTATGAATTCGCCGGTGAGGTAGCATTGAGTCTGTCCCTCTGTTTCTTGACAAGGGAGAGAGCCGGATTCCAAACAGAGTTTAAACAGAAACCTCCATCCCTATTAACAAGGTTGCTCGCTAATTTAATCTCAACTGCCTCCCGAATCACACTGTCCCAATAGCTGGACGTGCATGCCAATATCTCGGTCTTGTTATATAACATGGGGTGACCAGTATCCAAGCAATGTTCGGCAATAGCAGATCTATTAGGCTACTGTAATCGTGTGTGCCGTTTATGCTCAGTACATCTGTCCTCCACGGTCCTGATAGTTTGACCAATATATGCCATGCCGCAGCTACAAGGGACACGATATACACCCGCCTTACGCAGTCCAAGATCATCCTTAACGGAACCCAAAAGTGCTCTAATTTTAGATGGAGGTCGGAAAACGCATTTCACATCGTATTTCCGTAAAATACGACCGATCTTATTGGACGTGTTTCCTACGTAAGGCAAGAAGGCAGTAGACTTAGGTGTTGACTCAGAATTATCATCAATCACCTGATGTACAGTTGGTCGATAGCGCAACGCACGTTCAATCTGTCTATCACTGTAACCATTTTGACGAAATGTAACTTCAAGATGGGACAGCTCAGCTGGCAAAGTCTCAGCGTCAGAAACGATATGTGCCCTGTGTACCAAGGTACGAAGTACCCCTTCACGCTGAGCCGAATGGTGACAACTATTAGCTTGTAAGTACAAGTCGGTGTGAGTACGTTTCCTGTAGACTGCATGTCCCAATGATCCATCATCCTTCCTCCTAACCAACACGTCGAGAAAGGGAAGGCAACCATCCTTTTCCACCTCCATCGTGAAACGAATGTTCGGGTGGATCGAGTTCAGATGTTCTAGAAAGACATTCAAATTCTCCCTACCGTGAGGCCAAACAACGAAGGTATCGTCAACGTATCTATAGAAACAGGCGGGTTTTAAAGGCGCCGACTCCAATGCACGTTCCTCGAAGTCTTCCATAAACAAAGTGGTCTCTCTCTTCACTCGTGTTCCTCTGTCTGATTCGTTGCGGTTAATTGAAGCCAGGTTTGGTGCTGATTTAACTAATCTCTTTAGGCATGTGTTGACATCCACTTATTTCTTATTTAATGACCAGTATTACGAGCAGACAGATGGAGTTGCGATGGGTAGTCCGTTGTCTCCTGTGATCGCAAATTTTGTTTATGGAAGACTTCGAGGAACGTGCATTGGAGTCGGCGCCTTTAAAACCCGCCTGTTTCTATAGATACGTTGACGATACCTTCGTTGTTTGGCCTCACGGTAGGGAGAATTTGAATGTCTTTCTAGAACATCTGAACTCGATCCACCCGAACATTCGTTTCACGATGGAGGTGGAAAAGGATGGTTGCCTTCCCTTTCTCGACGTGTTGGTTAGGAGGAAGGATGATGGATCATTGGGACATGCAGTCTACAGGAAACGTACTCACACCGACTTGTACTTACAAGCTAATAGTTGTCACCATTCGGCTCAGCGTGAAGGGGTACTTCGTACCTTGGTACACAGGGCACATATCGTTTCTGACGCTGAGACTTTGCCAGCTGAGCTGTCCCATCTTGAAGTTACATTTCGTCAAAATGGTTACAGTGATAGACAGATTGAACGTGCGTTGCGCTATCGACCAACTGTACATCAGGTGATTGATGATAATTCTGAGTCAACACCTAAGTCTACTGCCTTCTTGCCTTACGTAGGAAACACGTCCAATAAGATCGGTCGTATTTTACGGAAATACGATGTGAAATGCGTTTTCCGACCTCCATCTAAAATTAGAGCACTTTTGGGTTCCGTTAAGGATGATCTTGGACTGCGTAAGGCGGGTGTATATCGTGTCCCTTGTAGCTGCGGCATGGCATATATTGGTCAAACTATCAGGACCGTGGAGGACAGATGTACTGAGCATAAACGGCACACACGATTACAGCAGCCTAATAGATTTGCTATTGCCGAACATTGCTTGGATACTGGTCACCCCATGTTATATAACAAGACCGAGATATTGGCATGCACGTCCAGCTATTGGGACAGTGTGATTCGGGAGGCAGTTGAGATTAAATTAGCGAGCAACCTTGTTAATAGGGATGGAGGTTTCTGTTTAAACTCTGTTTGGAATCCGGCTCTCTCCCTTGTCAAGAAACAGAGGGACAGACTCAATGCTACCTCACCGGCGAATTCATAGTCTCACTATCGATAGCTCTGACTTTGGCCATCTTTGGTGGCACTAGTGTTCAGTGTGTGTGTGTTATCTTTCCTGCTTGGGTCCGAGGACCGAGGTATTAAATTTGCATGTACGCCGCCTGTCCGTTGCAGTTTGCCTTGAAAATGGCGGGGTGTTCTCCCGCCGAAATATCGGCGGTCGCTGAAAGTGTTACCTGGCTGAATTCCCGGAAGTTATTTGAAAGTTGTATACGCCAGGAGAAACTCAGGTCTCACGGGTAATTTCCTGTTCCACTGAGTTTCTTGCCTTGTTCGCAGCTATCTCTCTTTGAAAAGATGGTGGTGCCGTACCTGTAAGGTAGTAAAGCCATTCGACTGGAATGGATTTCAAGCAACCTGTTATAATTCTGCAGATTTCGTTGAGAGTTACATTCAAGTTGAATTATACCAATCGGGACAGGCATACTCTGCCGCAGAATAGCATAGTGCCACTGCAGATGTTTGGATTGTTTAAAGATTGACTACCCCACTGCGATCCGGTCAGTTTCCGTAGGAGATTGTTCCTGGCAGAAACTTTCGACTTGGATTTCATGCAGTGCTTTTTGAAAGTGGGATATCTGTCAAGCGTCACTCCTAGGTATTTTAGAGTCTCGTGGTGTTACAGTTCGACCCCAGATCATACTCTTTTCAACTTGTGACTGGCTTCCTTGTTTCTCAAATAAAGCTAGCGTGATACGGTACAATAAGATGTAAATACAACTGTGGCATCTGCGAACGCAGACCTGAGATACACTCAAGTGTGGTGACATAAACAGAACTGTCCCCACTAAACACATCATAAATACAAAATACGCAAATAGTTACCATATGAACCATATTATTTATGATACCTTTATTATCTACGATCAACGCATCCACTCGCAACAGATTTTGTTCTGTGTAAGAAGTGGCTCGTGAAAATGGGCGAAGTCGGAAACTAGTCAACCAACACTAAATAATTAATTAGTAACTTTGTTGTAAATGATTAAAAATGTCTTTTCTTCCAGATTTTTGAGCTACGAGGCGCGACGCACTGAAAAATTTTATATCTTTAAAGTCCGTTTCTGATCCATAAGCTTCCTGGTACAAGGCATTTGCAATGTTTTGGTGGAAGGGTTCAAAGAATTTATTAAAGTAGTAGACCAGAGTTACATGGAGCGCAAAGCAATGTATGCAACCATCGCAATAAGATAATAACAGTTGGCAAATTGATGAAGCTTGTCGGCCGAAGTGGCCGTGCGGTTCTGGACGCTACAGTCTGGAACCGAGCGACCGCTACGGTCGCAGGCTCGAATCCTGCCTCGGGCATGTGTGATGTCCTTAGGTTAGTTAGGTTTAATTAGTTCTAAGTTCTAGGCGACTGATGACCTCAGAAGTTAAGTCGCATGGTGTACAGAGCCATTTGAACCATTTTTTGATGAAGCTTCAAAAATGTTCCGGCGTCTTAATGACCGATGTAGAATAAAATTTCTGCTCAGTACTGCAGATCTTCTAAAAAAATAACGGTAAAAGCGTCCTTTCTTAGAATTCGCTCGCTGTATACATTGCATTCCGTTTCTTTCGCTCTAGTTTAGATGTATTTATCACGTTCATGGATTTCTCGCTGGCTGCCTCGTTTGCCCAATTTTACGTATCTGTAGCTACTTCTGGGTTATTGGAGCAGTGATTCGTGTAATTCATCAGACGAGTCTAATCTCCAAGAACGAAATAATGCTGTTTCGCGTGACTTGACACTGCAGCACTGGCGGCTGAGGAAGAAGAATCGAGGCTGAGAGATAAAAGCAAACACACACAGACAAGAACTTAGACAGATATGGCCTGGGCACTGACGTGTTGCAGCAATGTTGCTGGCGACAGTATTGTGGACACATATTGCCGTAAAATAAGTCCTTCGGCTCTCCTACCTGCCGAGCGGCGATTCTACCTGCCGGGCGGAGATCGGACGGAGAGATTAGAGGACCTTTCCTCGACCTTTTCTGGGTGCAAATTTCACTGGGTGCGAATTTCCGGACACCATTCCCAACTGTCCCTATTTTGCCGGGACAGTCCCACCGAGCGAGGTGGCGCAGTGGTTAGCGCACTGGACTCGCATTCGGGAGGGCGATTGTTCAATCCCGCGTCCGGTCATCCTGAATTAGGTTTTCCGTGATTTCCCTAAATCGCTCCAGGCAAATGCCGGGATGGTTCCTTTGAAAGGGCACGGCCGACTTCCTTCCCCGTCCTTCCCTAATCCTATGAGACCGATGACCTCGCTGTTTGGTCTCTTCCTCCATACAACCCAACCCCAACCCGGAACAGTCCCGATTGTCATGGTATTGTCCCTTGTCCCGACGACATATCTGCTTTGTTCCGATTTCATCTACATCCACATCTGTATTCAGCTAACCACCGTGAGGTGCGTGACAGAGGATAAGTCCCATTGTACCAGTTATTAGGGTTTCTTCCTGTTCCATTCACGTATGGAGCGTGGGTAGATTGACTGAATGCCTCTGAGCATGCAGTAATTATTCTAATCTTGTCCTCACGATCCCTGTGTGAGCAATAGGTAGGGAGTTGTAGAATATTCATAGAGTACTAATTTAAGGCCAGTTCTTGAAGTGTTTTTTTCAAAAAACTGGACCTTGCTTTAGGCAAACTCAAGACAACTGGGAAAACAGTGGTACTGTGTGGAGATTTTAATACTGACTTTCTGAGCCGTAGAAGCCTTCACAGGGAAAAGTTCTTAAATATTACAAAAGCCTACAATCTTTGTCTGACTATTAGCTCTCCAACACATGTAACAAAAACTAGTGTCACTCTCCTTGATCAGGTATGTGTAAACATGGATAAGTGTACATCAGAAACCTATCGCAATTACTAAACATACCTGTAAATCACATTTTGACGAGTGTACAAAAAATTAGCCACAAAAATATTTATAGTCAGAAAAATATTGAATACTTTCAGTATCTGATCGGCGAATAGTCTTGTAGAGGGGTGTATGATACATCTATTACCTATGAAAATATGGAAAATTTTTGAATATTTTCAAGCATAACTTTGACACTGCTTTTCCACAAAGGAAAGTGATTTCCAGAAGCACAGATAGACTAAAACACTGGATTACACCAGGCATTAGAGTCTCCCATCGTTTCTAGGCCTCCGAATAAGATACAATACAATACAATCTTGTAAAAGGAAGTGGGAACTTTTTCTGCAGTCAAAAACTGACAGCAGTCCAGAATTTCTTAGTTATTTAAAAAAATACAAGCTAGCTTTGAAATGTGTCATAAAAGAGGCAAAAATTAAGGAAAATGACAAATATATTGTGATGTAATCCAATATAACTCACAAAAATATGGTGATATCACACATGGGCAAGAATGTTACTGACGCTAGGAGAGCTGCAAACATTTTCAATTCTTATTATGCAACTGTTGCTGGAAAATTAGTGAAGGAAAAATTTGGTAATCCACCTAATACGACATGGAAAGAACTTTCATCTATTGAAATAAATAATAGATCCATGTTTCTCAGTCCAATAGGCTCGACAGAGCTTCTAAATACAATTAATTCACTGTAGAGTAATTATTCAACTGGTATTGATGATATTCCACTCCTCCCGCCCCCTCCCCTTCCTTTTTCCCCCCTCATCGGTCCAGGTCCTCACCCCGCACACATTTGCCGCTGTGTCGCCTATAGTGCTGGTTTCAGTGAATGTTTAGTGTTGTCAGTGTTGCGAACAGCCACCATACTGTCGCTAGTTGTCTTTTTTATCTTATGCAAACAGAAACCAGGCTGTCGCCATGTTCTTTCTTTCTTTTTTTTTTTTTATTAATTGTGGCTGTCTCCTTACTGTGTGTCTTCATCTGCATCATCAACACCATGTTTTTATATTTTAAATACCACAACTTTCTGCCATTTTATACTTTTTTACTATGTCACTGTTTTATCGCCTCGGGAGGGCGAATCGAAATGCAATAAAGAAAAAAAAAACAAAGAGGGGTCTATGATGGTTGGTTATGTTACTATCAGTAAATAGCCGCCATCCGTTCATTCCCCTAATTTTTTTACGGTGAATTTTGAAAGTATAGTACCTCAACCAATTTTTTCTTGCTTCTGAGCCACTGCAAAAGTCTCTACTAGTAGGAAGACAAATGTCGATATCTAGATTTTTCAGTTCCCATGGGTGGGTTATAGGTTATTTTCAACATACGTGAATTTTTACTTCCTGTCATTCAGGATAGAGTACATGTGTGGTTCCCAAATTTTTCATGTTTCCTGTCATTTTAGCTCGAGTCACGTGGGCTGTGTCTGCAGTTCTCTCACAACAGCATACTACTGTTGGCAAGTGGAACTTCTATACTCCACTTCTTGTTAGGTTATCAAATCGGTAGTATGTATGTGGTTTTTCTCTGAATGGAGCTGTTACCAGTACACCAACGAAGGGGTGGTGGTGGGCTTCCTAGCTGGTCTGGTTGATCAAGAACTTTGTGACTGCGACTTAGGAAGCTCTCCTTTGCAATATATTTGTTTAAATAAAGACTCAAGTGTTAATACTACATGGCATACAGTTTGGACTTTAACTTCACGGAATAAGTAGGGTCCAGCATCGGAGGGGGAGGGCATGTCTGGGTGGCTCTGTCTCTCCTGGCGTTTGTTTAAATGAAGTTACAAGCTGAGAGATCCAAAGTTAGAGGTAGGAGAAGCAGTATGCAGTGACCATTCACCTCTGAATGAGTATAGCTTATGGAAAACATGTCAAGTAGGTCAACAGACGGAACTGGAGCTGCACGAACATCATTTATCCAAGAATTTGTAGTACTCCAGAACTTGGATTTTGACATCGTAGACTGTAACCCAGTATTTCCAGTCTAGGCCGGCATGCTGGATTTCTGAACTTGTAAACACGCCAGCAGGTCTGAGCTGGATTGTGGCATCATAGAGCCAGTGCCAGTATTCCTAGTCTCCGTTTCTCGGCCACGGCGGTCGGCACATTTGTCTTCCTAAGGCCTTCTGTTCTCGAAATATCCTAAATTTAGTACTTGATTAGAAGGTAGGCTTCTTGACAGTTCAATACCAAACCAATGTAACTTTTATCCGTGAAATAGCTAGGCTTGAAAAGATGAACGTTTTGACACTTCATTTACACAGCTCAGATAACTAATTAAGTTTATCTTGACTCTCATATCTGTAAATGTAACTCCATCAGGTGTTCAGGAGTGTGAGACAGCCAATGGTCAATAAAATGCAATAATACTATGCCAGCAGCCATTATATTGATACTGTTTTATTGGACAAGCAGTTTCGACGCTCCGGTCACGTTATCTTCAGGCCTGTTGCATGAATGACACCAACTACCGCTCGTGCATCATGTATTAGACAAAGCACCAATACTCATACACTATGCGATCAAAAATATCCGGACACCTGGCTGAAAATGACTTACAAGTACGTGGTGACCTCCATCGGTAATGCTGGAATTCAATATGGTGTTGGCCCATACTTAGCCTTGATGACAGCTTCCACTGTCGCAGTCATACATTCTGTCAGGTGCTGGAAGGTATCTTGGGGACTGGCAGCCCATTCTTCACGGAGTGCTGCACTGAGGAGAGGTATCGATGTCGGTCGGTGAGGCCTGGCACGAAGTCGGCGTTCCAAAATATTCCAAAAGTGTTCTATAGGCTTCAGGTCAGGACTCTGTGCAGGCCAGTCAGTTACAGGGAGGTTATTGTCGTGTAACCACTCCGCCACAGGCCGTGCATTATGAACAGGTGCTCGATCATATTGAAAGATGCAGTCACCATCCCAGAATTGCTCTTCAACAGTGGGAAGCAATAAGGTGCTCAAAACATCAGTGTAGGCCTGTGCTGCGATAGTGTCACGCAAAGCAACAAGGGGTACAAACCCTCTCCATGAAAACACGGCCTCACCATAACACCACCGCCTCCGAATTTTACTGTTGGCACTACATACGCCGACAGATGACGTTCACCGGGCATTCACCATACCAACACCCTGCCATCGGATCGCCACATTGTGTACCCTAATTCACCACTCCACACAACGTTTTTCCACTGTTAGGTCGTCCAATGTTTACGACCCTTACTCCAGTTGGGGCGTCGTTTGGCTCTTACCGGCATGGTGTGTGGCTTATGAGCAGCCGCTCGACCATGAAATCCAAGTTTTCTCACCTCCCGCCTAACTGTTATAGTAGCTGCAGTGGATCCTGATGTAATTTGGAATTCCTGTGTGATGGTGTGGATAGAAGACTGCCTATTACACATTACGAGCGTGTTCAACTGGCGGTGGTCTCCTTCAGTCAACAGACGAGGTCGGCCTGTACGCTTTTGTGCTGTACAAGTCCGTTCTCGTTTCCACTTCACTATCACATCGGAAACAATGGACCTAGGGATGTTTAGGAGTGTGGAAATCTCGCTATGACACAAGTATCACCCAATCATCTGACCACGATCGAAGTCTGTGAGTTCCGCGGAGCGCCCCATTCTGCTCTCTCACGATGTCTAATGACTACTGAAGTTGCTGATATGGAGTACCTGGCAATAGCTGGCAGCACAATGCACATAATATGAAAAACGTATGTTTTTGGGGTGTCCAGATACTTTTGATCACATAGTGTATCTGGTTCTGTAGATATCTGGACTTCATGTACATGTGTGCTCTTCACACATGCGACAACAACTGTCTTTTTTTTTTCTTTTTAAGTACCACTCGTGCATGTGTAAGATAAGGCACCAATACTCGTATCTGATTCCGTAGATAGCTGAATTTCATATGCATGTGTGCTCTTAACACATGTGTCAGTTGCTGTCACAGGTGTGAAGAGCATATATGCTCATGAAGTCCGGATATCTGCGGGACGAGATAAAGAGTATTGGTACCTTCTCTTGTATATGCACGAGTCGTAGTTGGTGTCATTAATGTGACAGGCCTGAAAATGACGTGACTGGAACGTCGAAACTGGTTGCCTAATATAACGACTGTTGCTATAGTATTATTACATTTCACTTGGATCCGCTCGTGCGTCTGACTTGACCTCGGCTGGGTGCAGTGAGCGTGAGAGCGTGCGACAGCCGGCAGGGCAGAGAGCTGACCGGGTCATTAGGGGCGCGGGCCAATGCTACTGCAGCGCCCCTGGCGGCCACCGCCGGCGATTGAGGGGTGATTAATTAGGCCGCGGTTCAACGCGCGGGACCCAGCGTGCGGCCGGCGCCGCCACGGTAAACACAATCAGCCGGGCACCGCCCATCGCTCGCCTACACTCCTGGCCCGGACCGTCCCTCACTGCTGCCGACAGCGAGCACCGCCATTGACACTGCGGCGGGTTTGCGGCCACGCGGCATCACAGGGCCTGAAGTTACTCCAAAGTACACAGCAAATGCTTTTTTCAATTGTATTCCACCCCTGCAGTGTTTAATCGCGACACCTGAAAGTGTGTCAAGTGGAGGTAGTTGCAGCGAAGCTGGTCGCTGGGAAGTGGTGGTTGTTGTGTACATAGTTCCGTGTAGTCAGCGCGTACACAACTTTCCCACTAGAGCACGCCCCGCTAAGCACAACAGCCCAGGCGCAGCGCTCGTCCGTCTCCGCACTATGAGATGGCGCTGTTCTACAGACGGACCAAATTCTGCTTCCGCCGATCCACGTATTAATATGTAACGCAGCCAATGAGATTGCTGCTAACGTAGAACCTTTTCTCCTCGCGGATCTCACTCGCGCAGTGATACATGGACGCGCGAGGTATTATAATGAGTGTACAGACCTCCGATCAGTCAGTCTGCGTTAGTCTGCATTAGTCTGTACCAGTCTATAGTCAAGTTTCTGTCTGCACCTAATAAGATTATCATATTCCTGTACATAGCCATGAAGATAAATGTATAGAACTTTGTCAAGTATCAGAGATATGTGAAAATAAGATTAACGTACCAAGACCAAAGGAACTTCAGATTGTCAATTGTAAACAACATCCAGAATCAAGTTACGTATATCTATGCTTTTTATTATTTTAAAAATGTGTGTGAAAATAAATCAAGTTCTGTTTAAAGTTGGTCACCGTCAATCTGCTACTCTAAGCGTGCAAGTGGCATTTCTATCGTCTGACCTAACGGCAGAAGATAAACACGCCACGATAAGACCACGAGACATATTGCTGACACTCGCCTACTTTGTTAGAACGACAAGTCAAATAATCTGATGGTGTGTGTACCGAAGGTCTTACAGTACGCACACCACAGTGGTGCTGCGTTGAGAGAAGCGTAAATATTTTCAAAAACAACCTTATTTTCGAAAAGGCCATCGAAAGGAAAAAAACGTCCACTCTCCGAGGGTGAGGCCCAGTCCAACTGCCGGCGGGTGTGGCCGAGCGGTTCTAGGCGCTTCAGTCTGGAACCGCGCGACCGCTACGGTCGCAGGTTCGAATTCTGCCTCGGACATGGATGTGTGTGATGTCCTTAGGTTAGTTAGGCTTAAGTAGTTCTAAGTTCTAGCGGATTGATGACCTCAGATGTTAAGTCCCATAGTGCTCAGAGCCATTTGAACCCAGTCCAACTCACAAATACACATAATATATCCGCACTAATGTTCAAACAATAGGAACACTAATAATAAGAAAATTTCGAGACAGAAATACAAGTGAGTCTAAAACAACCGCTGGCCAAGTTCCAGCTTCAGTTGACATGAATTGGCACTGAAGGTGTCCAAACCCAAATGTCTTGCGTAAAACTCAGTCGCTTAGAAACAACAACGGTTTTTTCTTTCGAGTCATCACTCTTCTGACTGATTTGTTTCGGCCCGTCATGAATTCCTCTTCTATGCCAAACTCTTCATCCCAGAGTGGCACATGCGACCTCAGTTACTTGCTGGATGTATTCCAGTTTCTTTTTTCTCATACAGTTTTTCCCCTCTACAGCTCCATCTTGTACCGTGGAAGTAATTCCGTGAGGTCTGAACAGATGTACTACCATTCTATCACTACTTATTGTCAGTCTTTACCGTACATTCCTCTCCTCGGCGATTCTACAGAGAACCTCCTTATTCGTTACAGTCCACCTAATTTTCAACATTCTTCTGTAGCATCACATGTGCTCTACCTAAGTTTGTTGGTATTACTCGTAAAAACATAAATTCCATACAAGTGAAGTTTACAGAAGGTGTTCCTAAGCGTATCAGTGCTTAAATTGGATTACATTAAATACATGCTGAATTTAAAGCATATAAAAAGCAGTTATCATATCCATATATCATATACCAGTTCAGATGTATCCCCTACTGTAATTTAAACATCTTTATTCCAGCATATAGCATCTATGAAAAATCTTCCTCATGAAATTTACTCCATATATGACTTCTACTGCATTGATTCAGTACAGGTGACAATATTTTGGACAGGTCTTTGGTATATCTATGGAAGCTACTAGGCTGCAAGTTCCCATGCATCAAATAACGAAATTGTAAACTGTCTCACATTCTCATTCTTCTCCAAATTGCCCTTTTTGCTTCTTCTTATTAGACTAAGCAAAATGTGTATTCAAAGTCTTCTTACATACACTTGAAATTCCAAGATGACAACACGTCCTATGGTAGTTGATCCTATATATACCCATCCTATATATACCCATATGAAGTGTGATATGATGAGTCACATACAATCGGAACTAAACAGCTATGTATCGAACAGAGGAGAATATCTTATATCGCTGCTAGTCAATCCGTTTTGCTACTCCACTCGCATAAGGAGCAGTGGGGTGGGGCGTGGGGATGGGGAGGAATATATTCATCTACCAAGTAACTTTAAGTGGTTAAGTGTTGGGAACATGAGCGACTTGTACTCTGCAATACGGATCGCTATGGAGAGACTGAAACTACGGTGGATATGTCGGAATTGCTCTTCGAGTGTGTAGTTAAGAATGTGTTGGAAAATAAAGTTCCTGACTTCCGGCTGGTCTTAAATACAGGCTGCACTGTGGTCTTGTGCGTGAGACTGGCTACTGTTTCCTGTGTCGAAATGTTATGGATATGGAGGTAACGGAGTATTACTCTCATA